>NW_022437042.1:6100596-6110464 GCF_009761245.1 Sapajus apella
ACCTCCTGGGCTCAGGCAATTCTCCTGCCTCAGCCTCCTGAGTAGCTGGGATTAAAGGCACGCGCCACCATGCTCAGCTAATTTTTTGTAGTTTTAGTAGAGACGGGGTTTCACTGTGTTGACCAGGATGGTCTCGATCTCTTGACCTCGTGATCCACCTGCCTCGGCCTCCCAAAGTGCTGGGATTACAGGCGTGAGCCACCGCGCCCGGCCAATTTTAGTTTTAAAATGACAAATATTAATTGTACATATTCATGGGGTAGATGTATAGTTTTGATGCATTGGTTATTTATGAGTGTACTATTTAATTTCTACATGTTTGTGAATTTGTCAAATTTCCTTTCCTAAATTTTACTCCATTGGTTTAAATCTTACATCTGGGTCCTCTCACAGGAAGTGTCTGCTATCTGCTTTTTTTTTTTTTTTTTTTAAAAGAGTCTTGCCCTGTTGCCCAGGCTGGAGTGCAGTGGCACGATTTCTGCTCAATGCAACCTTCACCTCCCAGGTTCAAGCGATTCTCATGCCTCAACCTCCCTGAGTAGCTGGGATTACAGGCACCCACCACCATGCCTGGCTAATTTTTGTATTATTAGTAGAGACAGGGTTTCACCATGTTGGCCACGCTGGTTTCAAACTCCTGACCTCAGGTGATCTGCCCTCCTTGGCCTCCCAAAGTGCTGGGATTACAGGTGTGAGCCACCCCGCCCGGCCTACTATCTGGTGTGTGTGTGTGTGTGTGTGTGTGTGTGTGTGTAGGCTGCACTTTCCATTTTCCTTGCCTGTCTTGTAATTTGTTGTTAAAAATTAAATATTCTAGGTAATAAAACAACTCTGGATAGTGATTCTTTTCCCCACATTTGAGGTTTGTTGTAGTTGCTATTTTATTCCATCTTTATTTAGTGATTTGGCTAGACTGTTTGAATGAAGTCAAATTTATTCACTTAGTGTGAAGCCTTTGATGCTGTTTCTCAGGATGCACACTGTCACCCTGGAATGAGAGTGGTTTCATCAGAGCTATCATTGCATCTTTCTTTGATCTCTATTAACCTCTTACTTCAGTTGGTACTAACTCCCAGCCCTTAGGCCCTACTAATTGCTGGCTGGTTGCTATTTTGTTTCCAACAATGCCTTGGGTCATAAATTGCTCCTAGTATAATTCAATTAAATTTGGGCAGTGATTGTTTTTAATGCCAGTCTTTGAGGTTTGTTCTGATTCCAAGAGGGTTCTTCTTAGCTATTTCTTTCCTGTTCTTTCTAAAATACTAGTTGACCCTATGAGGTAGCTTGTTGCTCTCACTTAAGAACAGCTGTTGTTTTCAAGAGCACATTTAAGCTTAAGTTTCCCCATGCTGTCATTCAAATAAAGTCAGTTTCTGACTCACTAGGAGTTCTAAAGCTGGGAGAAGTGGAAGAAGCTAGGAGAGCTTCAGAATGCTCTATTCTTATGTACTATTACTCACCATGTAAAAAGTTCCTGAGTTATTACTCCAGACACCTGGTAAGGAAGCAACCTCTAGTGTTTTTTGCTTGCCTCTCTTGTTGTGGAATTTTAGTCCTATGAATGAGCTGGATCAAGTCTAGGGTATAGCCTTCATCCTACGAATGGGGACTCAGTGAAAGAAGGTGGGCCCCAGCATCCTGGACACACTCTTCAAGAATTTCGCCTCTTAAACTTGAAGATATTGGGTCAAAAAGTGATGTCAGTCTGCCCCTTCTGGAAAGATACAATGTTACTTGATTTAAAACTGAGAGAAGAGACAGCCCCATCTTGCTGGCTATACCTACCCAGACTAGAGATTTTATCACACTCAGCTGGGAAGCAGGTCAAAATTCAAATACCACTGTCTCTTGCAGCTTGTAATAAGTTTTAGTAGGTTTTCTTGAATAAAATGTTTCTTGCTTTATGTCCTTGGGACAACATATTATTATTTTAATCTTTTCTGTAAGTTTCAATACTTATACTTATCTCTCTGGGGACTAGATTCACAAAGCTCCATACACTAACATCTCCATATAAAATTCTTCTCCTTTATATTTTTGATCATATGTGATAAGTCATTTTCAATGGTTATATCATCTGTAATGCCATTAAGACTGTGGATTATTATGTTTCTTGAGTTTGTAGGTTATCTGTCATATGGAAAGTTCCCGTTTGTCCACTTATTTGTTTGTTTGCTTGTTTGCTTAAACTCTTGCGTGTTTGTTTGTTCTGTGAATCCACCTTCAGGAGATATTGTGGAGTTTGCTTTTTTAGGAGTCATGTCCATTTTCTGACTTGTAGAGTTTTCTCTATGTAACCTTGAATTTCCCTTTCTTAGGCCCTATATGTTTCATCTTTTTGAATCAGATTTAACATCAGTTTCTCTGCTCTAGCTTTACAATATGTTGGTATTTACCATATATTGCCAATATCCACAAATGGCTTAATATTGTGATTGCTTCTAGGTCACTCTTTTTCTGTGTATTCATGTGTCCAATGGCTCTCTTATTTCTTCTATACTTGACATTGTGTGCAAAGTTGTGCTACAATCAATTTATAGACTGGATAGGCCCTCTCTGGCTCCAATTTATGTAGATACCCCCACTTATATTCTCTGGGGTTCTCATATCCTCTAGCTTATCCTGTCAGCCTTAAAGCTTAATTATAACCTTCCTGAGCTGCTTACCTTCATCTCCCATTAAATACTCTGAGTGCCACACATGGTTCTACCACATGCATACAGACACATCTCCATATATGTGGGTTTCACATTTGTGGATTCAACCAACAATCAATTTAAAAAATTTTTTGTTTAGTCTACAAAGTTCCAAAAATCAAGACTTAAATTTGCCACATGCCAGGTACTATGTTGAATCCACCTAAGTAAGGTTATGTATAGACACAGACATTGCATTAGGTATTACAAGTAGTCTAAAGATGGTTTAAAGTATATGGGAGAATGTGCATACTTTACATTTCAAGAACTTGAGCACCTGAGGATTTGGGTATTCACAGGGGAGGAGTCTTAGAATGAATCCCTTACATATACCAAGGGATGGCTGCATTCTCTTTTCTTATTTTTAAGCTTAACTAGTTTTGATGATGATATACTTTATTTAAAATTGTCATGCTTAGAGAAAGAGGTGAGGAAAAATTCCTATATATATTGAGTGTATTATCTTGACTCATTCTTTTCACTTCTTTCCACTTCTTTACCTAGCATTCTGCCTGTTTAGATTTGTGTTCTCCAACAAGCCTTACTGGAACTTCTTGTAACTTGGTTACCAGCTCAGCAATAATAAAATAAAGCACTATGCATATTCTTGAAGCCCCCAGTTCCAGGTCTTTGCTACTGGATGACATATCCAGACCCATCCTAGGCCAAACAAGAATCCACTGCCCTGATACAATAAACCAATTTTAGCAAGATTCACTACCAACTAATTAAAGTGGCCTTGGGCAGTGAATTAACAGCAGCAGCAGGAAAGCAGTAGTGGCTGTGGGCCTTGAGTAATGCCAGTAATGAACTGTAAGGCCACAAGCTTCAGGTGAGAACCCAGAGCAGTGACAGCTATAGTGGTCATGGGAGTACCCCCATCATACCTCCCCTGTGATGGTTAATACTGTTTTGGGCACTATCTAATCAGCTTCCAGCATAAAAGCAGGCATGGAAAGAGCAGACTTGCTGAGTCTTCTGGCCTTCATTTTTCTCCCAGGCTGGATGTTTCAGGCCCTAAAACATCAGACTCTAAGATCTTCAGCTTGTGGATTTGTTAACTTACATCAGCAATTTTCCAGGGGCTCTCAGGCCTTTGGCCACAGACAGAAGGCTGCCCTATCACCTTCCCAACTTTTGAGATTTCGGGACTCAGACTGGTTTCCTGGCTCCTCAGCTTGCAGACAGCCTATTGTGGGACTTCACCTCATGATAATGTGAGTCAATTCTCCTAATAAACTCCCTTCCATGTATTCATCTATCCTATTAGTCCTGTCCCTTTACAGAACCCTGACTAATCCATCTCCCAACTCTAAGTAGCCTAGCAGGAAAAGAGACTCCTTCTGATTGGAGGAAAGAGAGAAAAGAGAGCAAGAGACTCTGCCTGGTAACCCAGAGAACTATCTTATCTTCACTAAGTCAACCAAGTCTGTAAGAGTCATAGTGTTCCTGAGCTTAGGACATCCCCTATTGCTGAAACAGCTGCAAAAGCCATAAGCTTAGGTCACAACACTCAATTCTCTCTGAATCCCTGGAAGGTCCTCTCAAGAAGGATGAATACAAACAAGACCAAACTGCAATAAGTGGAATGAATAAGTCTTCAATGCTCAGACACTGATGAATGTTCACAAGCATCAGTAATATCCAGAAAGCAAAACAAAACAAACAAACAAATAAATAAATAAGGCAACAGAAAACCATTCTTGACTGACAGGGACATGTGATCTCTCAGACAGAAAATTCAAAATAACTATCTTGAGGAACTTCTGTAAACTTTAAGATAACACAGAGAAGGAATTTAGAATTCTATCAGAGAAATTATTCATAAAATTAAAATAATAAAAAGCAAGAATTTTGAAGTTAAAAAATTCAATTGACAAACTAAAATGTATCAGAGTCTCTCAAAAGCAGAACTGATCAAGCAGAAGAAAGTATTAGTGAGCTTAAACACAGGCCATATGAAAATACACAGTCAGAAAAGAAAAGAGAATAGAAAAGCATACCTACAAGATCTAGAAAATAGCCTCAAAAGGACAAATCTTAATGTTCTTGGCTTAAAATGGATGCAGAGAGAGAACAGGATAGGAAGTTAATCTGAAAAAATAATGACAAAGAACATTCCAAACACAGAGAAAGATAGCAATATCCAGGTGAAAGGAGGTCAAATTTAACCCAAATAAGCCTACCTCAAAGTATTTAATACTAAAACCCTCAAAAGTCAACAATAAACAAGAGATCCTAAAAGCAGGAAAGGAATTGGAGTAAAAGATACATAAAGGAGCTCTGATACATCTGACAGCAGGCTTAGTAGAAACCTTACAGGCCAGCATATTGAAATGAGATGGCACATTCAAAGTGTTGAAATAATGGGAAAAAAAATCCAACCTAGAATATTATATCCTGCTAAATTATCCTTCAAATATGAAGGAGAAATAAAGACTTTCCTAGAAAAACAAAAGCTGAGGGACTTTGTCAACAACAGATCTGTTTTTTACAAGTAATGCTAAAGAGTTTTTCCATATGAAACAAAATGATGTTAATAATGAACAAGAAAGTATCTGTAAGTATAAAACTCACTGGTAAAAGTAAGTACACAAACAAATGCAGAATACTCTAACACTAAAATTGTGGTGTATAAACAACTCATACATTTCTTAGGAAGAGTACAAGACAAACCTATCAAAAACAACTATAAAAATTTCCAAGACATGAACAATATAAAATGATATAAATAGAGATAACAAAGTCAAAAAGTGAGAGAGGAATGAAGATAATGTTTTAGTTTTTAGTTTTCTCTTTGCTTCTTTGTTTTTTCTTTGTGATGAGAATTAAGTTGTTATCAGTTCAATATAATCAGTTATAAGATGTTAATTGCAAGCCTCATGGTAACCACAAAGTAGAAACCTATAATCAATGCACAAACATAAAAAGCAAAAAATTAAAACATACTACCACAGAGAATCACTTTTACACAAAGGAAGTCAGGGAGAAAGAAAGAGAAAACCAACAAAACAACCAGAAAACAAATAACAAAATGTCAGTAAAAAAGTACTTAACTATCAAAAATAACATTACATGTTAATGAACAAAATTGTTCCATCAAAAAACATAGATAGCTAAATGAACACAAAAGCAACACCCACCTATATGCTGCCAACAAGAAAGTTACTTCACCTATAAAGGTACACAGAGTCTGAAAATAAGAAATGGAAAATGTTTTCCATGGAAATAGAAACATAAAAAGACTAAAAGTAACTTGTATCAGACAAAGTATATCAGATTTCAAGATAAAATCTGTAAAAAAAAAAAAAGATTAAAAAAGTAATTGTATGATGACAAAGAGATCAAATCAACAAGAGGAAATAACAATTCTCAATATATATGCACCCATCACTGGCACACCCAGATATATAAAGTAAATATTATTAGAGCTCAGTACAGAAATAAACTTCTAAACAATAATAACCGAAGGCTACAACACCTCATTTTTAGCATTGGACAGATCGACCAGACAGAAAATCAACAAGGAAACATCAAACTTAATCATCACTGTGACCCAAATGGACCTAATAAAAATGTACAAAACATTTAATCTAACAGTTGCAGAATATAAGCTTCTCAGCACATGAATTATACTCAAGACTAGACCATACAATGGGACACAAAACAAGTCTTAAAAATTCAAAAAAATTAAAATCATATGAAGTATCTTTTCTGATCACTACAAAGTAAAACTACAAATCAGTAATTACAGGAACTTTGGAAAATATATAAACACTTACAAATTAAACAATATGCTCCTGAAGGAAAACTGGGTCAGCAAAGAAATTAAGAAAAAAATTTAAATTCTTGAAACAAATGAAAATAAAAACATAACATTACAAAACCTATGGGATACAGCAAATGCAGTACTAAGAAGAAAGTTTATAGTAATTAATGCCTATATCAAAAAAGTAAAAGGAAAACTCATGTAAATAACCTAATGATGCATTCTAAAGAACTTTGAAAGTAAGAACAAATCATACCCCAAAATAGTAGAAGTAAAGAAATACTGATCATTTTATACCAGTTAAAATGGTGATCATTAAAAAGTCAGGAAACAACAGATACTGGAAAGGATGTGGAGAGATAGGAACACTTTTACACTAGTGATGGGAGTGTAAATTAGTTGAAACATTGTGGAAGACAGTATGGCATTTCCTCAAGAATCTAGAACCAGAAATGCCATTTGACCCAGCAACTTCATTACTGGGTATATACCCAAAAGATTATAAATCATTCTACTATAAAGACACATGTGCCTGTACATTCACTGAAGCACTATTCACAATAGCAAAGACTTGGAACCAACCCAAATGCCCATCAGTGATAGACTGAATAAAAATGTGGCACATATACACCACGGAATACTATGCAGCCATAAAAAAGGATGAGTTCATGTCCTTTGCAGGGACATGGATGAAGCTGGAAACCACCATTCTCAGCCAACTAACACAGGAACAGAAAACCAAACACTGCATGTTCCCACTCATAAGTGGGAGTTGAACAATGAGAGCACATGGACACAGGGAGGGGAACATCACACACCGGGGCCTACTGCAGAGTGGGGGTGCTGGGGAGAAATAGCATTAGGAGAAATACCTAATGTAGATGACAGATTAATTGGTGCAGCAAGCCGCCATGGCATGTGTATACTTATGTAACAAACTTGCATATTCTGCACATGTATCCCAGAACCTAAAGTACAATAATAAAGAAATAATGAAGACCACATCAGAAATAAAGTTGAGACTGAAAGAACTGCAAAAGATTAATAAAGTAATTGTTTTTAATAAAATAAGCAAAACTGATAAAACATTAGCTAGAATAGGGGAAAAACCAAACTAAATAAGAAATAAAAAAGGAGACATCATAACAATACCATAAAAGTAGAAAGAATTATTAGAGACTACTAGGAACAAATATATGCCAACAAATCTGAAAAACAAAAGGAAGTGGATAAATTGCTGGACACATATGTCCTACCATGATTGAACCAAAAATAAACAGGAAACCTGAATAGAGCAATAATAAGTAATAAGACTGAATCAGTAATAAAGTCTTCCAACAAAGAAAAGTACAAGACCAGATGGGGCCACATGGGATGGCTCATGCCTATAATCTCAGCATTTTGGGAGGCCAAGGTGGGCAGATCACCTGAGGTCAGGAGTTTGAGACCAGCCTGGCCAACATGGCAAAACCCTGTCTCTACTAAAAATACAAAAATTAGCTGGGGCTGGTGGTGCACGCTTGTGATCCCAGCTACTTCGAAGACTGAGGCACAAGGATTGCTTGAACCTGGGAGGCAGAGGTTGCAGTGAGTTAAGATCGCACCACTGCACTCTAGCCTTGGCAACAGAGCGAGACTCTGGTCTCAGAAACATAAATAAATAAATAACCAGATGGCTTCACTGCTGCATTTTATTGAAGTTTTAAGGAATAATTACCAATTCTTCTTAAACAATTCTGAAAGTATAAATCAGAGGGAATTTATTCTAACTAATTCTATGAAGACAGCATAACCTTCATAGCAAAATCAGATAAGAACACCACAGAAAAATAAAACTGAAGATTAAAACCCCTGATAAGCACAGATGCAAACATCAAAAAAAAAAAAAAAAAAAAAAAAAAAAAGCTAGGAAACCAATTCCAGCAATCATTATCACTACAATGTAGGACAAAAAACATACTATCATCTCAATAGATATAAAAAAGATTTTGATAAAATTCAACATTGCTTCAAGACAAAAACTCCTAATATACAGTATAAGCACCACAATACAATGAAGGCTACACACGAAAAAGCCACAGCTAACTTCTTACTAAAGAGGGATGAGCTTTCAGCTTTCTCTCTAAGAACGGGAAAAAGACAAACATAGCCATATTCATTACTCTCTTCCAATATAGCATTGGAAGTCTTAAACAGAGTAATTAGGCAAGAGAAAGAAATAAATGGCATTCAAATTGGAAAGAGGAAGTCAAATTATCCCTGTTTGTAGATGAATAATTGTATCCATAGAAAAATGTAAAGACTCAACCAAAAACTCTTAAAACTGACAAATTCACTAAAGTGGCAGAATACAAAATTAATATACAATATTCAGTACTTTTTTTTGCAAGTACAATAAACCAGCTGAAAAATAAATCAAGAAGGCAATCCCATTTAAAATATCTATAAATAATAAATACCTAGGAATAATTTTTTAAAGAAGTTTAAAAATACTACAAAAAAAACCATAAAACAATTATAAAATAAATTCGATATGAACAAATGGAAGGATATCCTATGCTCATGGATTGGAAGAATTAAAACTGTTAAAGTGGTAATACTATCCAAAGCAATCTACAAATTCAGTGCAATCCCTAACAATAACATTCTTTACAGAAATAGAACCAAAAATTGTGAAATTTGTCTCAAGCTACAAAATACCTCTAATAGCCCAAACAATTATCAGCAAAAATAGAAAAGCTGGAAATATCACACTACGAGATCACAAAATATACTACAAAGTTGTAGTGAACAAAATGACAGGATACTAGCATAAAAACAAACTAAAAATAGAACTACCATATGATTCAGCAATCCTACTACTGGTAATTTATCCAAAAGAAAAAAATATATATCATATCAGAGAGACATCTACACCCTGGCGTTTATTGAAGCACTATTCACAATAGTCAAGATATGAAATGAACCTAGGTGTCCAGTAACAGATGAATGAATAAATTGTAATGTATATACCATGGAATACTATTCAGCCATAAAAGAGGAAACCATGACAGTCACAGTAACATGGATGGATTAAACAAGAGGGAATATTAAAGGAAATAAGCCAGAAACAGAAAGTGAAACACTCCATGTTTTCACTCATATGTGGAAGCTAAAAGCAGTTAATCTCAAAAGGCAAAAGTAAAACAGAGTATACTAGAGGCTGGGAAGGGTAAAATGAAGTCAGGGATAGGGACAGCTTTGCTAAAAGAAACAAAATTGCAGCTTAATAGCACGAATAATTTCTATTGTTCTATATCACTGAAGGATGACTATAGTTAGCCATATATATAATATTAGCCATTATATATGCATGCGTGAGCCACTATGCCCATCTAAAACTATATATATATAACTATGAGAT
>NW_022437042.1:6110864-6196581 GCF_009761245.1 Sapajus apella
TAGTTATATATATTTATATAGTTTTATATATGTTATAGTTATACATATATGTTATATATGTTATAGTTATATATAGTTATATATATTTAATACATATATATATTTAATATATATATATTTTATATTTATATATTTTATATATTTATATATAGTTTATATATATAGTTTTAGATGGGTATATTGGCTCATGTATGTAATCCCAGAACTCTGGGAGGCTGAGTTGAGAGGTTTGTTTCAGACCAGGAGTTCAAGACTAGCCTGGGCAACATAGCAAGACCCTGTAGCTACAAAAAAAAAAATTAAATTATGCATGGTGGTGTACACCTGTAGTCTTAGGTATTTGGAAGCCTGAGATTGGAGGAACACTTAAGCCAAAGAGGTTGAGGTTGCAGTGAGCTATGATCATGCCACTTCACTTGGCATGAGACCTTATTCAAGGCCTCTTGTTCTCTCTCTCTGTGAGTGTGTGTGAGTGCGTGTGTGTACTTTCATTTTATTAGGGGATGAAAGTATTATATCTTTATTTTTTTTTATTGTCATAGTTTAAGTTCTGGGTTATATGTTCAGAACATGTAGGTTTGTTATATAGGTATATACATGCCATAGTGGTTTGCTGCACCCATCAACCCATCATTTACATTACATATTTCTCCTAATGCTATTACTCCCCTAGCCACCCAACCTAGAGAGTCCCCAGTGTGTGATGTCACCCTGCTGTGTCCATGTGTTCTCACTGTTCAACTCCCACTTATGAGTGAGAACATGCGGTGTTTGGTTTCCTTTTCCTGTGTTAGTTTGCTAAGAATAAGCATTTCCAGCTACATCTATGTCCTTGCAAAGAACATGAACTCATCCTTTTGTATAGCTCCACAGTATTCCATGGTGCATATGTACCACATTTTCTTTATCCAGTCTATCATTGATGGGCATTTGGGTTTGTCCAAGTTTTTGCTATTGTGAATAGTGCTGCAATAAAAATACGTGTGCATGTGGCTTTATAGTAGAATGATTTATAATCTTTTGGGTATATACCAAGTAATGGGGTTGCTGGGTCAAATGGTATTTCTGGATCTAGATCCTTGAGGAATCACCACACTACCTTCCACAATGGCTGAACTAATTTACACTATCACCAACTGTGTAAAAGCGTTCCTATTTCTCCACATGGTATCTGTTGTTTCCTGACTTTTTAATGATCGTCATTCTAACTGGCATGAGATGGTATCTCATTGTGGTTTTGATTTGCATTTCTCTAATGACCAGCGATGTTGAGCTTTTTTTCATGTTGGTTGGCCATATAAATGTCTTCTTTTGTGAAGTATTTATTCATATCCTTCACCCACTTTTTGATGGGGTTGTTTATTTATTTTAAATTTGTTTAAGTTCTTTGTAGATTCCCGATTAGCCATTTGTTACATAAATAGATTGCAAAGCTTTCTCTCATTCTGTAGGTTGCCTGTTCACTCTGGTTATAGTTTCTTTTGCTGGGCAGAAGCTCTTTAGTTTAATTAGATCTCATTTGTCAATTTTGGCTTTTGTTGCCATTGCTTTTGTTATTGTAATGAAGTCTTTGCCTATACCTTTGTCCTGAATGGTACTGCCTAGGGTTTTTTCCAGGGCTTTTATAGTTTTAGGACTTACATTTAAGTCTTTAATCAATCTTGAGTTAATTTTTTTAAAAGGTGTAAGGAAGGCATCCAGTTTCAGTTTTCTGAATATGGCTAGCCAGTTATCCCAACACCATTTATTAAATAGGGAATCCTTTCCCCATTGCTTGTGTTTGTCCTGTTTGTCAACAATCAGATGGTTATAGATGTGTTGTGTTATTTCTGAGGCCTCTGTTCTGTTCCATTGGTTTATATATTTATTTTGCTACCAGTACCATGCTGTTTTGGTTACTGCAACCTTGTAGTATAGCTTGAAGTCAGGTAGCGTGATGCCTCCAGCTTGGTTCTTTTCTCTTAGAATGTCTTGGCTAGAGGGGTTCTGTTTTGTTCCATATGAAATTTAAAGTAGTTTTTCTAATTCTGTGAAGAAAGTCAATGTTAGCTTGATGGGGATTGCAGTAAGTCTATAAATCACTTTGGGAAGTATGGCCATTTTCATAACATTGATTCTTCCTGTCCATGAGCATGGAATGTTTTTTTCATTTGCTTGTGTCCTCTCTCATTTCTTGGAGCACTGGTTTGTAGTTCTCTTTGAAGAGATCCTTCACATCCCTTGTAATTTGTATTCCTAGGTATTTTACTCTCTTTTCAGAAATTGTGAATGGGAGTTCACTCATGATTTGGCTCTCTATTATTGGTGTGTAGGAATGTTTGTGATTTTTGCACGTTGATTTTTTTTTATCATGAGACTTTGCTGCAGTTGCTTATCAGCTTAAGAGATTTTGGGCTGAAACAATGGTGTTTTATAAATGTACAATGTTGTCATCAGCAAACAGAGACAATTTGACTTCCTCTTTTCCTATTTAAATATGCTTTATTTCTTTTTCTTGCCTGATTTCCCTGGTCAGAACATCCAATACTCTGTTGAATAGGAGTGGTGAGAGAAGGCATCCTTGTCTTGTGCCAGTTTTCAAAAGGAATGCTTCCAGCTTTTGGACATTCAATATGATATTGGCTGTGCATTTGTCAAAAATAGCTCTTATTATTTTGAGATACATTCCAACAATACCTAGTTAATTGAGAATTTTTAATATGAAGGGATGTTGAATTCGATCAAAGGCCTTTTCTGTATCTATTGAGATAATTATGTAGTTTTTGTCGTTGGTTTTGTTTATGTCACAGATTATATTTATTGATTTGCATATGTTGAACCATCCTTGCATCCCAGGGATGAAGCCAACTTGATTGTGGTGGATAAGCTTTTTGATATGCTGCTGGATTTGGTTTGCCAGTATTTTATTGAGGATTTTTACATCAATGTTGATCCAGGATATTGGCCCGAAATTTTCTTTTTCTGTTGCGCCTCTGCCAGGTTTTGGTATCAACATAATACTGGCCTCATAAAATGAGTTAGGGAGGAGTCCCTCTTTTTATATTGTTTGGAATTGTTTCAGAAAGAATGGTATCAGCTTCTCTTTCTACCTCTGGTAGAATTCAGTTGTGAATCCATCTGGTCCTGGGCTTTCTTTGGTTGGTAGGCTATTAATTACTGCCTCAATTTCAGAACTTGTTATTGGTCTATTCAGGGATTCGGCTTCTTCCTGGTTGAGTCTTGGGAGGGTGTATGTGTCCAGGAATTTATTCATTTTTTCTATATTTTCTTTTTTTTATTATTATACTTTAAGTTCTGGGGTTCATGTGCTGATCATGTAGAATTGTTACATAGGTATACACATGCCATGGGGGTTTGCTGCATCCTTTTCCCTTCATCTGCATTAGGTATTTCTCTTAATGTTATTCCTCCTCAATCCCCCGACCCCCTGCTACCCCTTCCATAGCCCTCCCACCCCCAACAGATCTCAGTGTGTGATGCTGCCCTCCCTGTGTCCATGCATTCTCATTTTTCAACACCCACTTATGAGTGAGAACATGTGGTGTTTAGTTTTCTGTTCTTATGTCAGTTTGCTGAGAATGATGGTTTCTACTTTATTTGTGTAGAGGTGTTTATTGTATTCTCTGATGGCAGTTAGCATTTCTGCAGGATCAGTGGTGATATCCCCTTTATCATTTTTTATTGTGTCTATTTGATTCTTCTCTCTTTTCTTCTTTATTAGTCTGGCTAGCAGTCTATCTATTTTGCTGATGTTTTCAAAAATACCAGCTCCTGGATGCATTTGTTTTTTGAAGGGTATTTGTGTCTCTGCCTTCTTCAGTTCTGCTCTTGTCTTAGTTATTTGTTGTCTTCTGCTAGCTTTCAAATTTGTTTGCTCTTGCTTCTCCAGTTATTTTATTTGTCATGATATGGTGTCCATTTTAGATCTTTCCTGCTGTCTCCTGTGGGTATTTAGTTCTATAAATTTTCCTCTAAACACTGCTTTAGCTGTGTCCCAGAGATTCCGGTACATTGTGTCTTTCTTTTCATTGGTTTCAAATACCTTATTTATTTGTGCCTTAATTTCGTTACTTACCCAGTAGTCATTCAGGAACAGGTTGTTCAGCTTCCATGTACTTTTGTGGTTTTAAGTGAGTTTCTTCATCCTGAGTTCTAATTTGATTGCACTGTGGTCTGAGAGACTGTTGTGATTTCCATTCCTTTGCACTTTCTGAGGAGTATTTCACTTCCAACTATGTGGTCAATTTCAGAATAAGTTCAATGTGGTGCTCAGAAGAATGTATATTCTGTATTTGGGGTGGAGAGTTCTGTAGATGTCTATTAGGTCTGCTTGGTCCAGAGCTGAGTTTAAGTCCTGAACATTCTTGTTCATTTTCTGTCTCAATGATCTGTCTAATATTGACAGTGGGGTGTTACAGTCTCCCACAAATATTGTGCAGGAGTTCACATCTTTTAGTAGGTCTCTAAGAACTTCCTTTGTGAATCTGGGTGCTCCTGTATTGGGTGCATATATATTTAGAATAGTTAGCTCTTCTTGTTACATTGATACCTTTATCATTACATAATAACCTATTTTATCTTTTTTGATCTTTGTTGGTTTGAAGTCTGTTTTATCAGAGACTAGTTTTGCAACCCTTGCTTTATTTTGTTGTTTTTTTTTGCTTTTCATTTGCTTGGTAAATATTCCTCCCTCCCTTTACTTTGAGCCTATGTATGTCTTTGCAGAGTCTCCTGAATGCAGCACACACCAATGGGTCTTGATGCTTTATCCAATTTGCCAGTCTGTGCCTTTTAATTGGGGCATTTAGATCACTTACATTTAAGATTCATATTGTTTGTATTTCTGTTGAATCGGTGGTGATATCCCCTTTATCATTTTTATTGCATCTATTCAATTCTTCTCTCTTTTCTTTTTTTTATTTGTCTGACTAGTGAACTATCTATTTTGCTGAACTTTTCAAAAAAACAACTTCTGAATTTATTGATTTTTTTGGAAGGATTTTTTTTGTGTCTGTATCTCTTTCAGTTCTGCTCTGATCTTAGTTATTTCTTGTCTTTTGCTAGCTTTTGAATTTGTTTGACTTGCTCCTCTAGTTCTTTTAATTGTGATAATAGGGTGTTGTTTTAGATCCTTCCTCATTTCTCATGGGGGTTTAGTGCTATAAATTTCCCTCTACACACAGCTTTAAATGTGTCCCAGAGATTCTGGCATGTTATGTCTTCATTCTCATTTATTTTGAAGAATATCTTTATTTCTGCCTTCATTTCACTATTTATCCGGTAGTCATTTAGGAGCAGGTTGTTCAGTTTCCATGTAGTTGTACAGATTTGAATGAGTTTCTTAATTCTGAGTTCTAATTTGATTACACTGTCGTCTGAGAGACTGGTTGTTATGATTTCCGTTCTTTTGCATTTTCTGAGGAGTGATTTACTTCCAGTTATGTGGTCAATTTTAAAGTAAGTGTGACATGGTTCTGAGAAGAATGTATATTCTGTTGATTTGAGGTGAAGAGTTCTGTAGATGTCTATTAGGTCTGCTTGGTCCAGATCTGAGTTCAAATCCTGGATGTCCTTGTTAATTTTCTGTCTCCTTGATCTATCTAATATTGTCAGTGGAGTGTTAAAGTCTCCCACGATTATTGTGTAGGAGTCTAAGTCTCTTTGTCGGTCATTAAGAACTTGCTTTATGTATCTGGGTGCTCCTGTATTGGGTACATAAATATTTAGGATAGTTATCTCTTCTTGTTGCATCGATCCCTTTACCATTACCTAATGCCCTTCTTTTTCCCTTTTGATCTTTGTTAGTTTAAACTCCGTTTTATCAGAGACTAGGATTGAAACCCTTCAGAGATTACTACAAGCAACTCTATGCATATAAACCAGTAAATCTAGAAGAAATGGATAAATTTCTGGAAACTTACACCCTCCCAAGGCTAAACCAGGTAGAAAGTGAATCCCTGAATAGACCAATAACAAAGTCTGAAGTTGAGGCAGCAATTAATAGCCTGATAACCAAAAAAAGTTCAGGACCAGATGAGTTCACAGCTGATTCTACCAGACGTACAAAGAGGAGCTGGTACCATTCTTTCCAAAACTATTCCAAACCATACAAAAAGATGGAATTCTCCCTAACTCATTTTATGACACCAACATCATCCTGATACCAAAACCTAGCAGAGATACAACTAAAAAAGGAAATTTCAGGCTAATATCCATGATGAACAGTGATGCAAAAATCTTCAATAAAATATTGGCAAACCTAATGCAACAGCACATCAAGAAGCTTATCTATCATGATCAAGTAGGTTTCATCCTGGGGATGCAAGGCTGGTTCAACATATGCAAATCTATAAATGTAATCTATCAGATAAAAAGAACCAAAGACAAAAACCACATGATTATCTCAATAGATGCAGAGAAGGCCTTTGACAAAATTCAACAGCGCTTTATGATAAAAACTCTCAATAAACTAGGTATTGATGGAATGTATTGCAAAATAATAAAAGCTGTTTATGACAAACCTACAGCCAATATCATACTGAACGGGGAAAAACTAGAATCAATCCCTTTGAAAGCTGGCACTAGATAAGGGTGCCCTTTCCCACCATTCCTATTCAACATATTGTTGAAAGTTCTAGCCAGAGCAATCAGGCAAGAAAAAGAAATCGAGGATATTCAATTAGGAAAAGAGGAAGCCAAATTGTCTCTATTTGCAGATGACATGATTGTATATTTAGAAGACCCCACCACCTCAGCCCAAAAGATCCTTAAGATGATAAGTAACTTCAGCAAAGTCTCAGGATACAAAATCAATGTGTAAAAATCACAAGCATCCCTATACACCAATAACAGACAAACAGAATCAAATCATGAGCAACTCTCATTCACAATTGGTACAAAGAGAATAAAATATCTAGGAAAACAACTAATAAAGGACATGAAGGACTCTTCAAGGAAAACTACAAACCACTGCTCAAGGAAATAAGAAAGGACACAAACAGATGGAAAAACACCATGCAAATGGTTAAAAGAATCAATATTGTGAAAATGGCCATATTGCCCAAAGTAATTTACAGATTCAATGCTATCCCCATCAATCTATCACTGACCTTCTTCACAGAACTAGAAAACAACCACCTTAAACTTCATATGGAACCAAAAAAGAGCCCACATAGCCAAGATAATCCTAGGCAAAACAAACAAAGCTGGAGGCATCACACTACCTGACTTCAAACTATACTACAAGGCTACAGTAATCAAAACAGCATGGTAGTGGTACCAAAACAGAGACGTAGACCAATGGAACAGCACAGAGGTCTTCGAAGTAATGCCACACATCTACAACCATCTGATCTTTGACAAACCTAACAAAAACAAGCAATGGGGAAAGGATTCTGTTTAATAAATAGTATTAGGAAGACTGGCTAGCCATGAGCAGAAAGCTGAAACCAGACCCCTTCCTTACACCTTATACAAAAATTAACTCCAGATGGATAAAAGATTTAAACATAAGACCTAACACCATAAAAACCCTAGAAGAAAATTTAGGCAATACCATTCAGGACATAGGCATAGGCAAGGACTTCATTACTAAAACATCAAAAGCAATGGCAACAAAAGCCAAATAGACAAATGGGATCTAATTAAACTTAAGAGCTTCTGCACAGCAAAAGAAACAATCACTAGAGTGAACCAGCAACCAACAGAATGGGAAAAAATTTTTGTAAGCTACTGATCTGACAAAGGGCTAATATCCAGAATCTACAAAGAACTCAAACAAATTTAGAAGAAAAAAACAAACAACTCCACTTTTCAAAAGAAGACATGTATATGGCCAACAAACATGAAAAAATGCTCAAAAATCACTGGTCATTAGAGAAATGCAAATCAAAACCACACTGCGATACCACGTCATGTCAGTTAGAATGGCAATCATTAAAAAATCTGGAGAAAACAGATGCTGGAGAGGATGTGGAGAAATAGGAATGTTTATACACTATTCCTATTTCTCCAGTGTAAATTAGTTCAACCATTGTGGAAGACAGTGTGAAGATTCCTCTAGGATCTAGAAATAGAAATACCATTTGACCCAGCAATCCCATTACTGGGTATATACCCAAAGGATTATAAATCAATCTATTATAAAGAGACATGTACATGTATGTTCATTGCAGCACACTTTACAATAGCAAAGACTTGGAACCAACCCAAATGTCCATCAATGATAGACTGGATAAAGAAAATGTGGCACATATACACCATGGAATGCTATGCAGCCATAAAAAAGGATGAGTTCATGTCCTTTGCAGGGACATGGATGAATCTGGAAACCATCATTGTCAGCAAACTGACCCAAGAACAGAAAACCAAACACCGCGTGTTCTCACTCATAAATGGGCGTTGAACAATGAGAACACATGGACACAGTGAGGGGAACATCACACACTGGGGTCTGTTGGGGGTGGGGGGCTAGGGGAGGGATAGTAGGGGGTGGTAGGATTGGGGAGGGATAACATTAGGAGAAATACCTAATGTAGGTGACAGGGCAATGGAGGCAGCACACCACCATGGCATGTGTATACCTATGTAACAATCCTGAAAGATCTGCACATGAACCCCAGAACTTAAAGTATAATAAAAATAAATAAAAATTTTAAAAAGGTTAATATTGTTATGTGTGAATTTGATCCTGTCATTATAATGCTAGCTGGTTATTTTGCCTGTTAGTTGATGCATAGCATCAATGGTCTTTGCCATTTGTATGTTTTTGCAGTGGCTGGTACCAGTTTTTTCTTTCCATGTTTAGTTCTTTCTTTAGGAGCTCTTGTGTGGCAGGTCTGGTGGTGACAAAATCTCTCTGCATTTGCTTGTCTGTAAAGGCTTTTATTTCTCCTTCGCTTATGAAGCTTAGTTTGGCTGGATACAAAATTCTGGGATCAAAATTGTTTTCTTTAAGAATGTTGAATATTGGCTCCCACTCTCTTCTGCCTTGTAGGGTTTCTGCAGAAAAATTAACTGTCAGTCTGATTGGCTCCCATTTGTGGGTAACCTGACCTGTCCCTCTGGCTGCCCTTAATATTTTTTCTTTCATTTCAACCTTGGTGAATCTGATGATTATGTGTCTTTGGGTTGCTCTTCTTGAGGAGTATCTTTGTGGTGTTCTCCGTATTTACTGAATTTGAATGTTGGCCTGTGTTGCATGGTTGGGGAAATTCTTCTGGATGATATCCTGATGTTTGTTTTCCAACTTGGTTCCATTCTCCCTGTCACTTTCAGGCATACCAATCAAATGTAGGTTTGGTCTTTTCACAAATTCCCATATTTCTTGGAGGCTTTGTTCATATTTTTTCACTTTTTAAAATCTAATTTGTCTTCCTGTTTTATTTCATTTAGTTGATCTTCAATCTCTAATATCCTTTATTCCGCTCGATTTATTCTGCTATTGATACTTATGTATGCTTCACGAAGTTCTTGTGCTGTGTGTTTTTCAGCTTCATCAGGTCATTTATATTTTCTCTAAACTGGTTATTCTAGTTAGCAGTTCCTATAACCTTTTATCAAGGTTCTTAGACTCCTTGCATTAGGTTAGAACACGCTCTTTTAGCTCAGAGGAGTTTGTTATTACCCAACTTCTGAAGTCTACTTTTGCCAATTTTTCAAATTCATTTTCCACCCAGTTTTGTTCCCTTGCTGTGAGGAGCTGTGATCCTTTAGAGGAGAAGAGGCATCCTGGTTTTTGGAATTTTTGGCCTTTTTGTACTGGCTTTTCCTAATTGTTGTGGATTTATCTACCTTTGGTCTTTGATATTGGTGACATTCAGATGGGGTTTTTGTGTAGGCATCCTTTTTGTTCATGTTGATGTTATTGCTTTCTGTTCATTAGTGTTCCTTCTAACAGTCAGGCCCCACTGCTGCATGTCTGCTGGAGTTTGCTGGATATTCACTCCAGACCCTGTTTGTCTGAGTATCATCAGTGGAGGCTGCAGAACAGCAAAGATTGCTGCTTGTTTCTTTTACTTTTTCTTTTTTTTTTTTTTTTTTTTGAGATAGAGTCTTGCTCAGTCACCAGCCTGGAGTGCAGTGGTGCAATCTCAGCTCACTGCAACCTCCACCTTCTGGGTTCAAGCAATTCTTCCACCTCAGCCTCCCAAGTAGCTGGGACTACAGGCGTGTGCCACCATGCCTGGCTAATTTTTATATTTTTAGTATAGACAGGGTTTCATCATGGCCAGGATGGTCTCTGTCTCTTGATCTTGTGATCCGCCCACCTCAGCCTCTCAAAGTGCTGGGATTACAGGAGTCAGCCACCACGACTGGCCCCCTGCCTGTTTCTTTCTTGAACACTGTGCTGGGAGAGCTGTTGCTCTCTTCAGATCTGGCAAGCAGGAACATTTAAGTCTACTGAAGCTACATTCACAGTCACCCCTTCTCCCAGGTACTCTGTCCCAGGGAGATGGGAGTTTTATTGATAAGCTCCGGACTCAGGCTGCTGCCTTTCTTTCAGAGATGCCTTTTCCAGAGAGGAGGAACCTAAAGAGGTAATCTGGCTACAGGGGCTTTGCGGAGCTGCAATGGGCTCCACCCAGTTCAAAATTCCAGGCAGCTTTGTTTACGCTGTGAAGGGAAAACCACCTACTCAAGCCTCAATCATGGCAGACACCCCTCCCCCCACCAAACTCAAGCATCCCAGTTTGACTTTAGACTGCTGTGCTGGCAGCGAGAATTTCAAGCCAGTGGGTCTTATCATGCTGTGCTCCATGGCTGCAGGATCCACTGAGCTAGACCACTTGGCTCCCTGGCTTCAGCCCCCTTTCCAGGGGAGTGAATGGTTCTGTCTCACTGGTGTTACAGATGCCATTGGGGTATGAAAAAAAGTCCTGCATCTAGCTCAGTGTCTGCCTACATGGCCACCCAGTTTTACACTTGAAACCCAGGGCCCTGGTGGCATAGGCACCCAAGGGAATCTTTTGGTCTGCAGGTTGCAAAGACTGTGGGAAAAGCATACTATCTGGGTCAGAGTCCACTGTTACTCACGGCACAGTCCCTCAAGGCTTCCCTTGGTTAGGGGAGGGAATTCCCTGACCCTTTGTACTTCCCAGGTTAGGCGATGCCCCACCCTGCTTCAGCTCACCCTCCATGGTCTGCACCCACTGTCTAACCAGTCCCTATGAGATGAACTGGGTACCACAGTTGGAAATGCAGAAATCACCCACCTTCTGTGTTAATCTCTCTAAGAGCTGCAGACCAGAGCTGTTCCTATTCGGCCATTTTGCCAGACACCATGTGTGTATAATTTCAAATGGCTGGAAGGGGGATATTGATATTATGTTCCCAGTAAAAATTGCTTGAGATGATAGATATGCCAATCACCCTGACCTTATCACTGTATACTATATGTATCAAAACACCACTTTGTACTCCATGAGTATCTATAATTAATTTCCAATTAAGAAATAATGATAAAATAAATTATTCATTGAAAGAAATGGAAGGATTAAATTTTGAAAATTATTATGGAATGAAAAAAAGAAAAATATATACAACCATTGTATTAAAGATTTATGTTTAATAAGTAGATTTTTACTTCTGCTGTCACAAAAAATAAATGTATGAGATGATTGATATGTCAATTTCCTTTACTATAACAACCATTATACTCCCTATAGGCATCCCATAACGTCATGTTGTAAACCTCAAATATAAATAATATAATATTTATTAAAAACCCAAAATGCTACCAAACTGAATTCAACAACATATTTAAAAAATATTTTATCATGATTAAGTGAGATTCATTTCAGTGATACAAAAATGGTTCAACATATGCCAATCAATAACTATGATACATTGCATCAGTAGAATGAAGGGCAAAAACCATACAATCTATTCAATAGATGCCAAAAAATGCACTTGACAATATTCAACATTCTTTCATAATAAAAACTCTCAACAAACTGGGTATAGAAGGAATATACTTGAACATGATAAAGGCTATAGATAATAAATCCATAGTTAGTATCATACAGAACAAAGAAAAACTGAAATCTTTTTCTCTAAAATCTGGAACAAGACAAGGATGCCTACTCTTACCAATGTTATTCAACATAGTTCTGAAAGTCCTAGCCAGAGCAAGTAGACAAGAGAAATAAATGAAGGGCATCCATATTGGAAAAGAAGTTCAATTACTCTTCTTTGAAAATTATATAATCTTATATTTAGAAAAAATTAAAGACTCCACCAAAAAACTATTAGAACCGATCAACAAATTCAGTAAAGTTGCAGAATAGAAAATTAACATCAAAAAATTAGTTGCACTTCTATATGCCAACAGTGAATAATCTAGAAAAAAAAGAGAAAGCAATCCATTTACAATATCTACAAATAAAATAAAATACCTAGGAATAAACTTAACCAAAGAAGTAAAAGATTTCTACAAAGAAGACTATAAAACAATAATAAAAAGAAATTAAAGAGAACACAACAAAATGGAAAGCTATTCCATGTGCATGGATTAGAAGAATCAATCTTTTTAAATGTCTATACCACCCAAAGTGATGTACAGATTCAGTGCAATGCATATCAAAATACCAATAACACTCCTCACAAAAATAGAAAAACACTATCCTAAAATTTATGTGGAACCATAAAATACCCAGAACAGGCAAAGCTATTCTAAGGAAAAGAACAAAACTGGAGGAATCGTATTACCTGACTTTAAATTATATTATACTACAGAGCTGTAGTAACCAAAAGAGCATGGTATTGTCATAAAAACAGACTCACAGGCAAACTGAAACAGAATAGAGAACCCAGAAACAAATCTGCACATTTATAGTCAACTTATTTTTTGTAACAGTGCCAAAAACATACATTAAGGAAAGGACAGCATGGTCAATAAATGGTACTGGGAAAACTGCATATCCACATGCAGAAGGATGAAACTAGATGCCTAACTTAAACCACATACAAAAATCAAATAAAAATTGATTAAAGACTTAGATCTAAGACCTGAAACTATAAAAATACTGAAAGAATACACTGGGAAACGCTTCGAGTCAATGGTCTGGGCAAATATTCCTTATGTAAAACTTCAAAAGCAAAGGCAACCAAAGCAAAAATGGACAAAGGAGATCACATCAAGCTAAAAATCTTCTGCACAGCAACAGAAACAATCAAGACAGTGAAAGGACAATACACACAATGGTATAAAATATTTGCAAACTATCTGACAAAACATTAATAATTACAAAATAGAAAAAAGACCATGGCACATGTTTACCTATATAACAAACCTGCACATCCTGCACATGTATCCTGGAGCTCAAAATCAAAGTTGAAGAAAAAAAAGGCAAATAATCCAATTTTAAAATGAGTGAATGATCCAAATAAAAATTTCTCAAAAGAAGACATACAAATAGCCAACAGGTATATAAAAAAGTTTAACGCCACTAATATTTAGAAAAAGCAAATCACTACTACAATGAACTATCATCCCACCACAGTTAAAATGGCTTTTATACAAAAGACAGGCAATAACAAATGCCCTCAAGGGTGTAGAGAAAGAGGAATCCCCATTCACTGTTTGTGGAAATGTAGATTAGTACAATCATTATGAAGAACCGTCCGCAATTGTACTAATTTACATTTACAGAAACTATAAATAGAACTGCCATATGATCTGGCAACCCCACTGCTGGGTATATATCCAAAACAATGGAAATCAATATATCAAAGAGATCCGTGTTTCCATGTTTACTGAGACACTATCCACAATAGCCAAGATATGAAATCACTTCAATAGTTGAAGTGTTCACCAGCAGATGAATGAATTAAAAAAATATGGTACATATGCACAATGGAATATCATTTAACCATAAAAAAGAATGAAATCCTGTCATTTGCAACAACATGTTTGGAAATGCAGGGCATTATGTAAAGTAAGCTAGGCACAGAAAGACAAATGTCACATTCTCACTCATATGTGAAAGCTAAAAGAAAAATGAACACATGGAGTTAGAGAGAGAGAGAGTAGAGTGATGGTACCAGAGGCTGGAAAAGGTAGTGCTATGAAAGGAATAAGAAAGGAATGGTTAATGGCCATAAAAATAAAGTTAGATAGAAGGAGTAAGATCTACTGTTAGTAGCACAATACGCTGACTATCGTTTAAAATAATTTATTGTATATTTCACAATAACTTAATGAATAGGATTGGAATGTTCCTAACTCAATAAAATTATAAACGCTTGAGGCAATGGATATCCCAATGACTCTGATTTGATTATTACATTTTGTGTGTTTGTGTCAAAATAGCACATGTAATCCATAAATATGTACAACTATTATGTATCCATAATTTGAAAAAAACAAAAACAAAGATTTATTTAGCATAAATATGTGGAAATTTCTGTAATTTATGTAGAAATTGTGTAAGATGCAAAAGACCTGTAATAATATCCTTGCATCTGAAAAGGCCCATTGTTCTGGTTGAATATACACTGAACATAAATTAATAATGAGATAAGACTGCCAAGGTTAAAGTAATTTTTGGTTACATGCTAAAATTTCAATATCCAGTATAAGGCATGACTAAATAGTGGCTTCATTTCAGGGCACCGCATTTTAAGAGGAACACATAAAAATAAGAAAACTATATGCAAATATAGTATATTCAGAGAAGAAAGACTAGAATATTGAAGTTTTTTGATATTGCATTAAATGAGCAATGGTTGAAGAAACTAATGTTTTAAAGTCTTCATTGTTTTATTAAAAATGTAACTATATGCAACCATATATAAATTATATACAAATCCATAATATGAGGCCCAATTTACAATAAAAATGATCTCACCATTTTTGCAAGGGTCATGTTTCTGGAACCAAAATTTCCAAAAATTTGTAGGCAATTATAAAACAAACAATACAAAACTTTATTTTGCTGGGACTGGGAAAAGCTATCAAGAGAGCTTAGTAACTCTAGCAGTCAAGTAAATTAGGCATAAGATTCTTTGGTATGATAAATAAAAAATCTATCTTCCAGTGGCAACTATAAAGATTTCTTAATCCAGGTTAGTGGTCCTAAAACTTTTCTGCCCATTGGAATCACCTAACCACTACCTCGACATTCTAATTTAATCAAAATGGGATACCACCTGGGCATCGGAATCTTTTAAAGCTCTCCATATGAATCTAATATGCAACAAAGTTTGAGAACCACTACTTTGTGTTATTATTATTTGCAAAAATAAAATCTTCATTGCACCAAATACCGTGGGCAAAGTATATAGGGCAACTTTTGTGGTGTGCCTAGGTATCACAAAGCACATTTTATAGAGGAATTCTTCAATTCCAATAATACTAATAAAAGCTAAAATTTATGTAGTGCTTATTAAGATGACTTTTCCAAGGTCACATCTCTCGTAAATACTAGATTCAGGATTCAAAATCAAATTTAATTTGATACTGTAATATGCATAATGCATTGTATACTATATTAAAATAGTAACAATGCAGTAATTATGTTATTAATAACTTGTCTGGAAATCATGTCTTGGTCTATTGAATGGTATTTTAAATGCACCCTGGAACTTGTTATTTATAACAACCTATAGTGAATACACATTTATCTTCAGCATTCCTCTTGGGAACATGGTTTAGCAACAGTAACTCTTATTTAAAAGCCTTCGGGAGTGAATAGCTTAGAATGATTCAGTAAATATGGCACAAACACCAACATACTATAATTATTCTTAGTCTGCATTAATGAAAATGTGATATCTAGACTGGAGAGGTGGTTATCTGGGGTCTACTTTGGTCAGAACATATGAAAATATTATGTAAATTTTGGGGGCTCTACAATTCTTTTTTTATTATAATAAAATTTTGCTTGCTCACAATACCATATCTGGAACATCTAAGGCTGGATTTGTTTCAAAAATTCTATTTTTTCAAGATTTAGAGAGCTAATAGAGTGTCATGCACTATATATGATCGGTAAATGCAGTGGACTTTAGGACAGTACCCTCTAATCAAACACATAAATATGTCTGTAGCAAAATCCATGAATATACATACTACTTAGCAAAAATGAAGAGTATATATACAGTTTTACATCAGTTTACTTTGCTGACAAAATATTCATATTAAGTGAGGTTTAATGGCCAAATGATATAAGAAAGCTTTTAATTTCAGTTTTTTTGTTGTTTCTTAATTACATATAAGGCATTACAGAACTGTATATGCCCATATTAATAAAGACTCAAATAATACAGCAAGATGAAAAAAGAAAATAAAAATTATCTCCTCACATCTAGTCTCAGTTTCAGAGCAATTATTATTTTTAATATTATTTATCTTTGTGGATTTCTTGCCAGTTATTGCCATAACTCAGAATACTGTGCTTAGTTGGCTCTTTACTGATTTATGAACTTTTAAGATAATATATTAGCTTTCTGACAACGTATAATCAGCTCATTCTACTTTCCTGCTTTCTCTCTAGTCACCCCTTACCACCACCCATACGAAAAAGAAAGAAACCACCTGGCTAGTCACATTTTTGTTTTTAGGTATAACGTGCTTGGTAAACTTCTTTTCTTAACCTTTTCATTTTATATGGTATCATTACCTTATTTTTTATATAATATAGAATGAAATATTGGGTCTCATGATTTTAAAAGGAGATAACCACAAGTATAGTAAAGAGACATAAACCAATGTTATATAAGAAACATAGAGCCTCAAGAAGAGGAAAGTCAAGGAAAAGATGGAAGCTGTCCTCAAATAGTTTAAGAACTATCATGAAGGTTAGAGAACAGTGTTCTGTGTATCCTCAGGAGGGTAGACTGGGAATAATAGATGGAATCTACAGAACAGATTTTGAATTATCATAAGCAGAAGTTTATAAGGATAATCAAAGACTAGTCAAAGAATGTATAGACAGCTTCAGTAGAGAGTGAGCTCCCTATCACGAAAGGTGTTTAAGCAGGAGCTTGATAACCCCTTGTCAGAAAAGTTACAGAGGAATTCAAACACCAATTGGGTAGCATGGACTAGAGGACCTTGAAGGTCCTTTCCCACTCTGATAGTCTGATACAGTGATTGCTTGATCTCTAGGTTCTTTTATAGATAAAACAAAATCTATATTCTCATGTTGTTAGTCTCAGTAGCAATATAACTAAAACATACTAGCCCATTTTTCAGAAAGTTAAGAACTTACCATATATTAAATCAGAACCCTAAATTCAGAATTATGTACTTTTCTTCCAGAAGTCTCACCAGATGTGATTTTCATCCAAAGACAAAACTAGTGCACAACTGGTTCTTTGGGGACACCAAAGGAGCTAAAATATGTTTGTGGCTAAGAATTACTCTTATAACCCATAGTTAGGAAAACAAAAGTGAAAAAAAGGGAGAAAGACTTGATTAAGTCAGAAGAGATTATGTCTGAGGGTTAGATGCTCAGATTTGAGGGGGCAGGAGGGTAGATTGCTAAGTCCTCAAGAACATCAAAGAAATCCTCATTTCTCCAGTCTTTTGCCAATTGGAAAAATTGGTTCCAAATTTAAACCCCAAGCTTCCAATTTATTCCTTTGTGCTCTTGATGAGAAAACAGATATTCACAGGAGCTATACCACTGCAGGTAAGTGTGCCAGGGAATCTCCCTTGCATACTCATCCTTGAAAAATGCAGAGGTGAATGGAGATATCTCAGGAACATTTGTTAAAAAGGGATATTTAAAAATAGAGAAAGATCTTAACATTTATTCTCCTACCACCTCAATTAATGATTTTTTTATTCCTTATTTCCTTTTTCATATTTTCATTTAAACATTTTAAACAAAAGCTACATAAACTTCAAATCTCAATGAAATAGCAAAAGCTGTTTGCCCTATTATGTTTAATTTTGGAGGCATGTCTATGGGAAAGATCAAGAGTAATTATTCTCTTGCATATTCCTGCTTCATCTCCTCAGCATATGCTATTATGGAATCTTAGCAGATAATGGTCCCCACTGAATGACTGGCTTACTCATGTGGTGCATTCATGCCAATCTTTCTGAATTTTCCATAGTACAAATATATACACAGTCTCAAATACATGAGTGAAAATTAAATGTGTACAGTAGAACATTTTCAAAGGTATTTCAATAATTCCAATAAAATGATATACTTTTCAGCAAAGTAGTAAAAATGTGAAGCAAATATTCCTAATGTTTTCTATTTTCCTAAGGAACCAGAATATTTTTAAAAATGTTAACACTTAAATAACTCCTCCCTACATCGTAGCTACCCACACACATACACACAGGTGCACACACAGACACACACTCCTGCTTATATTCAGAATCATTTCTCTAATCACATATTTTGAACAAAGAGCAAATATACTGTACATTCATTTACTTTGGATGCAGGGATGGTCATTAACTGGTTGAAGAGTCCCACAGAAATAAATCCAAGTTGACCAAGAAGGAGCATATTCACAAAGACTTATGAATAAAAAGACTTCTATTTAATTTAGAAAAACAAGGACTGAATGAGTGAAGTGGTGGAGAGTTATAAATTCATAAAGAAGGTTAGGTGAATGATCTTGATCATTAAGCTTCTACAATATGACACTAGAGCAAAGATGCACAAATGCAAATAAGAAATTTGAGCCCACTAAGACTTCCATAAAGGAAAGAAATCTTGTATCACATAGCAATAAAAGGGTAAATTAATAGGATTTCCTACTTTAAGAGGCTATATCATCCTGAGTTTCAAAAATAATTTCCATTATGCTCTGGATAGCAGACACAATAATGTATAAGCCACTTATACGATGTTTAAGTTGAGTTTTCGTGGAACACAATTGTCTTACCCTATTTTGTGCTGCTGTAACAGAATACCTGAGACTTAGTAATTTATAAAGAACAGAAATATATTACTTACAGTTCTGGAAACTGGGAAGTCCAAGATCAAGGTGCCTGCTGGTTTGGTGTCTGATAAGGGCCTTGACTCTGCTTTCAAGATAGCACTTTGAATGCTGTGTCCTCTGGACTGGGAAACACTGTTTTTCACATGGCAAAAGAGCTGAAAAGCCAAGAGAGTGAGAGAGGGCTGAATTCCTCATTTTATACCAGCACCAATCCCACTCATGAGGGTAGAGCCCTCACGGCCGAATCACCTCTTAAGGGTCATGGCAATTAAATTTTAACATGAGTTTTGGAAGAGACACACTTTCAAACCACAAGAATAATCATTTTTGAAAATGCTCACCCTCCAGATATTTCTCATAGTTTTGTTCTCTATTTATTGCTATCTATTTACAAATTGAAATCATAAAATGACTTGAAAACATGTAGCAGGTAATATTGACAAAACATTAGCCAATCATTTATATACTTGTATCTTGGAATGTCCTGTGTCACATTTATGTTCCCAAATGCACTGTGCAGGATGTGGTAAAAGAATAAGATAGTGAAGAGGTCTTATTTCAAATAAATTTGATTCACAGGAGAACAAAATTAATCTACAGTTGGAGAATATGGGTAAAGGACACATGTGGCCTCTCATACTATTTTTGCAAATTCCTTTGAATCTACGATTATTTCAAAATTAGAAGATTAAAAAAATCAATTCATAATAAGCAGACTTTTGAGCAATCATGAAAAAATTAATGAAAGTTAAGAGACAGGAAATAAGGAGAATCCTGATGTGGAAGGAGACAGAATTTATAAGTCAACCATGTTGGGATTTTTAATTTCTGTATGTGACCCAGAGAAAGAATGATCTAACAGAAGTTTTCTTTTTGATTTCTACTTCAAGAAGTAAACAAATATGATTGGCGACTACTGATCATTACAGAGATATTTCTAGAGACTGACTGTTGCCTAAATCTCTGTTTCTAAGAAGACAGGCTCTGTTCTGGAAGCTCATGACTAAAATGGAGGATGGGTTGTCCTATCCATGCACCAATCGTTCATCCCTCTCCTGCCACAACCAAACTCATCTAAGTGATTACTATGCTCTTATGCACCATGATGACATATCCTTTCATAATACCTAGGGTGTATGAGGAGAAGGACTTCCATGCCAACAACTACTCCTAGGTAAAATTAATCTGCTTAACCTGGGAAAGCTCCCCCCAAATCCTTTCTGTATTGCATATTATCCTGCTAGGCCTACCGAGCCCCTCCCTAAGATTATCTTCTCCCCTAATAGATAAAGCAAGAATACAATTATTTTCACCCAGACAATGGGTTCTGCAGGGCTAAATCTAGTAAGCTAAACAGGATGTTTCCTTTATACTTCTGGTGACTTCTTTTTGAATTCAAGCTCTTTCTTTGTACCTGTAATACCATTGATTTCTGCAAACACAAATGCTTTTTACTTGTATGTGGACTGGAAATACATGTCTTTTGCTATGCAAGCCCTCTATGGAGGCCTTGTTATTGAATGACTTTTGTAGTGAAGGTTTCCAGTAAATGTTGGGTACTAATTTTTATTTGCTAATGAAGATAATAATTGCCACAGAGAGGGTATGAGTTAGGGAGATGGGAAGAGAGGAAGGTCAGAGCCTTCACCTTGTTGTCCAGGGCCATATCGGGATTCAGATTGATTAATGACAAGAAGTTCCCTCTAGGAACCAGTGAGACAGCTGACAAGCTGGCAATCACTCCCACAGCCTCTTTAATCCTGTCTTTAAATAAAATTTTCTTAAAACTCCACAACTCTTCCTCTCACGTCAGTTGCAACAAGATAAGCCTTATATTAGATCCCATCACATACTTTCAGTTAAGGAGGCTTTGAAACATGTTGATGTAATTTGAATGCAGGTGTTTCATTTCTTTGAAGGTGGGAAAATGATAAAGATTGCTCCTTTGGAGTCTAATGAACAGCTTGAGTCATTAACCAGATAAATAAAGAGGGTATGGATGGCCCCTTTCCCCTTCATCATTTTAATTTTAATTTGCCTTATTACAGGGAGCAATTCTGCCACTGACAGCATATTTCCTATCCCTCCTGCCTGGGTCACCAACAGACAAGTAGAAAGTTTGCCAAGTCACAGTGAATATCTATACCATTAGCTCGTCCGTATCTGGATTTTGGCTACTCATGACATCAAAAGAAGGTTACAAAAAGGTCATTAAAATAAAAAAAGGAAAAATGGATTCAGAAAAGAAGCCAAGGGTGGAAAATATTTAGTGATGAACAAAGTTCCTTTAGGACTCAGATAGCTCTAGGCTTCTGGGGTAAATTGGTTGGGAGGTCAGGAAAGAATCATAAATTTGCCCATTGTCTGAAGGCTGAAATAATATAACACTTGGATACAGCAGAAAAATGCTGAGAGATGTTTTAAGAGGCACTCTAGAAAGCCCACTACCCCCACCTCCTCAACCATCATCAGGCAACATTTCTTCCTCCTCACTGAGAGAAAAGAGCACATATGAAGAGTCCTGGGTGAAGCAACATATTAGCTCAAATTCTCTCAAATGTAGCCCATGCTGTGTCTTTCATTATTAACTGAAAACCTTTCTACAAAGAAAGTAATAGTGCCTACAGGTGGGAGAGACACAGAGTAATCATTAAGAGATGTCTAAAATAGACTCAAGGTAAGAACATTTAGCAGTGCTGCCTTGAGCAAATTCAACAGAGATCAGCCTTCTATGCAGAATCGCTGGTCTTTCTGTAATACATACTATGGAGAGAGACCAAGAACCTATACAAATATGGATATCCAGGTTGGAAAACTATTTCTTTGCCTCTCATATTGAGGTGTCAGAAATTACCCAAACACCATCTTGCCATAGTTCAAAATTAGAAGATGAAGAAATGGTCCTGATATCTACCTGTAAGCCTAGCTCCAAATCGGAAGATGAAGAAACAATCTTGATATCTGTCTGTGAGCCTATTAACAGCAAAGCTCCACTCACTGCAATACACATTAAAGCACAAAATTTCTTCCAATATCTTCACAGCATTTTCAGGCTAAGTACTTTTAAATGGCTCAGGTACGGCTAAGGTCAGGCAGTAAGAAAGGAATGTCAAGTGGAAGATAGAAGCAGCTACATAATTAGTGGGACCCAGTGCAAAATTAAAATATAAGGCCTTGTGTAAAAATTGTTAAGAATTTCAAGGCAGTGATAGCGGAGCATTAAGCCAACAATGGGACTTTCTGAGCACAGAGCTCTGTTTTATAGCACAAGACTCACTCATGAAGTGGGTTCTGTTGGAAGATATAGATTTTTTAAAGGAGGAGATGCCTCTGAGCAGTCAGTATATCAGGGCTGTATTTTTCCTCAGATCATCTATTTGCAATCAATTGCAGTGGGACCAAAAAAAGGAGAAAGCTATAAAGAAAAAAAAATACATTGTGTTTTTGTCATTGTTGTTGGATTTTTGGTTTAACTTTTATTGTTGTCCTTAATTCTTTAAATAGAATTATTCTGGAGAGGGTAGTAAGAAGGTCAAATATAAGTTTGAACTCATGTACATGATCAACAATTGCTCCAGGCAGGAGTAGAAGAAACCCTCCATATTTGTGCATCTTTAGGCTTAATCACTATTCTGCATTAGCAATGCTAGATTCAACTACAGTTAACCTGTGCCATGTTCAAATAATTTATGATCTTCCTGTGTCACACTGAAAAATTCATACCATTGTTTCTGTCAGGGAAAAAAAGTGGCCTTAAGATACTGAGGCTGCTACTATAATAGTTTCTGTGAAATCTTGGTAGAAACAGTAAGGGCTTTGGTCATCTAAGAGGGAGCTCCCTAGTCCCAAATAGAGTCTCTGAAGACCTGGAAACATGAAGTATACTGGTCCTGCCATTAAAAAAAAAAAAAAGATGTAATGTTATAGGAAGAAAGAGGTCTGAGGTCTGTTGATTAAAAGGTGAACATCACAGATATAATCTCAGCTGTGCCTATTACTTTTTTCTTTTCATATAATCACAGAATATTGAATACAAATCTGGTTTCAGAGAGAGCCTTGACCTTGGTGAGCCATCATATAGTTCTAACACTAATCATAATAAGATTTAAAAGAGAGTGGGTAGATGACTCAGTATAATTTGTTATCTCCAACCCAGACTTCTTTCCTGAGCTTTAGACTCATCTGTCTACCTGCATATAGGATATTTCCATCTGTACTCTCCTACAGGAATCTAAAACTCTACATATCCAATATTAAACTTTTCTCCCATTCCAGTCCTAATATTGTCTCTGCATCAGCATTCAACCTATTTATCCTGTTTCTGTCCAGTTGCATAAGCCAAGTCCTACAAGTTATCCTTAATTCTTTCTTCTTCCTTTGCCAAACCCTCAGGGCTGAAGTGCAAATAGTAAAGTGACTTAAATATTTGGGAAAAAGTAAGTCATTCCTCAAAGAGATATCACTATTGAGCCAAAAGAGTGATGCCAGAATGGGTTGTCAACTCTGTAGTGTGGGTAGATGAACAGCAGAACTGTAATAACTGAAGTACAGAATCAAATGGAGGTCAATGAACCAGTGGGAATAAAAGGAAGGAACAGTAAATAACATCAAGAACAGATCTGGGTTCAAATCTCAACACTACTGATTAGCTGTGTGAACAAAAGTAAGCTTCATCCTTTTTTTGTTTGTTTATAAAATAGAACAGTGGGCAGCAAACATTTCTGTTTTTGAGACAGGATATGGCTTTGTCTCTCGGGCTGTAGTGCAGTGGTACAGTTATGGCTTACTGCAGTCTTGACCTCCTGGGCTCAAAAGATGTTCCCACCTCAGCCTCACAAGTATGTGGGACCACCGGCACAAGCCAAATCACCTGGCTAATTTATTTTTATTTTTTGTAATGACAGGGTTTCCTTAAGTTGTGCAAACTGAGCATACATTTTTCTGAAGGGCCAGGTAGCAAATATTTTAGGCTTTGTAGGATTTATCACATCACAACTACTCAACTCTGCAATTATGACATGAAAGTAGCCAGAGACAACGTGCATATATTTTTGTGTGGTGTTGTTTCCAAACTTTATTTGCAAGAACAGACAGTAGGCCATTTTTGGCCCCTGGCAGTAGTTTGGTGACCCCTGGAATAGCGTATGCTGTGTTAGCAAATTAACTCCCCCAGTCTTAAAAAGTGAACATAATGAAAGTTTTTTCCTGCTCACATATCACACCAAAGTGGATGAGAATAACTTCTACTGTCTTGCAACTAGAATCATATGGAACACATGGCCTCTAAGGTAGCATAGAGAGGAAGGAGAGTACTGAAGGATCCCATCAATCCATGAAGTTATTTTCATATTTTAAGCCCATATCCCATTGGCCAAAATCCAGTTTCGTGGCTCCAATCTACTGTATATGAGCCTAGAAAAATGTACAGTAGCATATGAATGTTTGGTTAGCAACCCACAGTTGTTCACATGTGAAGTGACAATAATTTCTGGCTTGTATGATTGTGAGGATTAACTGTTTATAAAACATTTAACAAAGTGACTGACACATAAGCAGCACTCAGTAAATGTTCAGTCACTCCCAATTCCTTCTTTCTGATCGTTTCACTACTTGGCAGGCCAAAAAATGCCCTTCACACTTACACAGAGCTACTTACCGAATTAACACCCACGTGTCTTTGCATACTCTCTTTCCTCTACTCTTCTCTCTTTGTCATTTCCACCTAATACCAATTCACTCATCTTTCATACTCTTGCTAAAATGTGATGTTTCTTTCCTTTAGCTTTTCCAGGCATAGTGACTTGAGTCCCTGCTCTTATAGTACCACTTTTAGTATACGCCATAAGTACAGTAATTGGCATTGTATAATATTGTTAATTGTACATGTATACCTTCTCCACCAGACTCTGAACTCCGTGAGGATGCAGCAATGTCATTCGTGTCTGTACTTTGGCATTTAACACACACACATACACACGTACGTGCATATATATATATATATATATATATGCATATATACTGACATATGTGTGTGCATATATATATATGTATATATATATATGTATATATATATGTATATATATATATATATATATGCATATATATATATGCATATATACTGACAGTCAATACGTGCTCATTGAATTCAATGGTGGGAATCAGGTTCTAGGCAATCTAAAGCCATAGTGGGAGGGTCTTGAGACAAATGAGGACCATTCACTGCTTATGCCAGCTATAGCCTCAGTGTTTTATTGGTACCTCCATAGCATGAGGCCTGGAGAAGAAGCACTTAATAAAATTTGCTAAAACCTGCATAAAGGAAGAAATGAGGAAAGATGGTTATTTATCACTATGTAAGCACAAATTTTTTTTTCCTTTTTCATAGAGTCGTCTATTGAGGGGAAGAGCTGACCAAATTCAGACAAAGCTATCTGTGTGAATAGTATATATATACCAAGGCATATTTATTGTCATTCCAGGGAGGGTCCATCTAGAATAATTGTGAAACCCCTGGAACCAGCCATCTATAGTCTGGGAAACACTGACCCTAAAACTTGGGGTTTCTTACTGCTGAGTGTTCAGCATTTCTATTTAGAGGGACTCCCAGAGTAGCATCAGCACTATCTATTCTGCTACATCACTCACTCTCAGTAGGAATAATAAAAAAATACTGATTTTTAAAAAATAGTCAGGTTTTGATTTCTCAGCTCATCTCTTTAATAATGTGTTTTATTTTTTGATCCTCCACTGTATTTAGTGCTTCTCTATCTTCATTATTGTTTTTAAAATAGCAATAACAATCAAAATTGTCATTTGTTGCACACATTCACTGTGCCAGCTACTTTATACAAACTCCATTAACCATTTTGGAAATTTAAAAATACATCTCACTACTGCTGCCACTGACTGAACAAACCAGATTGGCCAGCGCTTCTCATCAGAGTGTTCTTGCCAGTGAATAGAGAACACCTTGTCCCCTCCAGCAAAGCAGGAGCTTAACCTCAAGGGGCTGGAGAACAAAGCCTTAGCCCTTGTACCTGTCCTCCAGGATTAGAGCATATAGCTCAGGAGTGCTTAGCTGAGTTGTGGCTCCCTGAAGTAATCCAGAAGCAATGTCAGTTGACTAAACCCAACTTATACCACAGTCAGAACCCTCAAGGGCATGAAAGAATATGAAAGTAAAAAGCCCTACCCAAAGAACAGTAACTTCAAACACTAAAGGAACATCAGCCCACACAAATGAGAAAGAACCAGTGAAGAACTCTGGCAACTCACAAAGCCAGAGTGTCTTCTTTCCTACAAATGACCATACTAGCTCTCTAGCAATAGTTTATAATTAGGCTGAAATGGCTGAAATGACAGACATAGAATTCAGAATCTGGATGGCAATAAAGATCATTGAGATTCAGAAGAAAGTTGAAACCCAATCAAAGGAATGTAAGGAGTTTAATAAATAAATAAAATTCTAATAAATAATAAAATTAATAAAAGCCTAATAAATAAGGAGTCTAATAAATAAAATTATACAAGAGCTGAAAGACAAAATAGCCATTTTAAGAAAAAAACAAATGTATCTGATACAATGCAAAGCACAAGACAGGATATTGGAAAAATGATCCTCAAAGTTTTCAAGAATGATGGATGACAAATCTAAGGAATTCTAAGTTTCACAATGAAGAATAAGCACACTTTCCTCTAAAGGTGAAACAGGTAACATAAAAATATCATCATTCCTGGTTGACAGAATCACATTATCTCAACATGTATTTTATTATTAAGAAAAGGAAGTAGGAGGGTCAAAGGACATCTTGCACTTTTCATGTTGGTGGTAGCATAGATAATAGTTTATCCATCTGATACAGACCAGGGTAGCATTTCAAAATATTCAGGTGGAGAGCAATATGAAGGGCTCTAAATGGTAAGTCCAGGAGTCTACATACTAGCTTGAACTAAATCCTATATTTCCTAATGTGGAGAGCAGTATGAAGGATTCTAAATGGTAAGTCCAGGAATTTACGTACTAGCTTGAACTAAATCCTGTATTTCCTAAGAAACCTTTGGAAAGTTGGTTGACTACCCTGGGCCTCAGTTCTCTTGTCTATGAAATGATTTTCAAGCCTCTTGTAGTTTTTTTTGTTGCTGTTGTTGTGGTTGTTTTGAGATGTAGTCTCCCAACTTTTGTTGCATGGTCTAGAGTGCAGTGATGCAATCTCAGCTCACTGCAACCTCCGCCTACTGGGTTGAAGCGATTCTCCTGCCTCAGCCTCCTCAGTGGCTGGGATTACAGGTGCCTGCCACTATGCCCGGCTAATTTTCATACTTTTAGTAGAAATGGGGTTTCGCCATGTTAGCCAGGCTAGTCTTGAACTCCTGACCTCATGATTTGCCAGCCTCGGCCTCCCAAAGTGCTGGGATTATAGGCGTGAGCCACCGCACCCAGTCTGTAGTTTGTTAAGAGAATCCATGGCTTTGTTCGAGTTTCAAAAAATAGTAGCAATCATAGTAATAATAATGACTGCCAACCAAACAGAGTGGCTTTAATCACATTGCCCATTTGACTATAACCCCTTAAGAAAGGTTTCCATCAAGTTGTCTAATGGGTCTTTCATTCCATTGCTTGGTGACCTCTTCTTAAAGAGAGCTGATGTTTATTGGGGTTTCACTGAAGCAGAGGAATTCTCCTACTTTGGAGGCCTATCATTTTTTTTTTTTTTAACCAAAGCCAGTGCTCAACTCTTATATGCAGTTTTCCTGGGAAATTGAAACTTTAAGAAACACAAGACATGTTGATTGTTCAAGAATAGAATCCATTGAATGTGTCACTACCTAGTGTCTTCTCAGGCTAACTAATGCCTTTCTAACAAATGAGTAATGGAACAGTAATCTCAGTGTAAAACCACATAATTTGTTCTCCAAATGGACCCATAAACACAAGTAGCACATTTATAACATTTCTGAGGTACACATATGAAGGCCTAGTGGTATCCCATGAGGTTGTAGAAAGGCAGAAAGGAAGAGGGAATTGGAATGAATGCAGCTTATGTGACTCAAAATTATAAGAGAACTATGTAAGAATCAAATCTCTTCTAAAAAGAAGTGAGTACTCAAAGACAGCTTTAAATACCCGTCGAAGCTCTGATATATTAACTTTCTTACATACAAAACGGGACAAGGGGTATATAACAGGTATAACTGATCTCTTGGGTAGAAGAAAGTAACAGGGAACAATTTCCAGAGCAACTGACATATAAACTATTATATGAAGAATAAATCATTTTAGGTGAGGTGATGTGGTGGGGGTGAAATGTTCCAGTTGAAAGGAACAGAGAATATGAAGGCTTTAGACAAGAAAGAGGAGCATGATATATTTGACTAACTGAATGTACAAAGGGAACAGTGGTGAGCAACGAAACTGGAAATGTAGGCTGGATCCAGAGAATGGTGGTCCTTCAGAGAAATCAATATTTGAAAGGAGGCTTGTAAAAGTCTCATGGCATATGGCATATAAAGGAAAGTTAATTGTTGGTGGTGGTGGTGGTGGTGGTTGGTTGTTTTGTTTTTGTTTTGTCTGTGGCTTACTGGCAAAGGGTCATTGGGAGACATTCTGGCTGAAGGCTCTTGCTTGGGAGAGAGGAGAAGTTTTCTTGAGGTTGTTTTTTAAATACAGTTGAATAGTAAAAGATGGAAGGAAAAAGTCCCAAATATTGCTTCATACATAAATTTTAACTTTTAGAAGTGTTCTGTTGCATAGCACAGTACCATATCACCAGTGATAGAAAGGCAATCCAGGTCCAGCATCTACCACCTCCAATCCAGCAACTGAGAGTGGTTCAGGTAGGCTCATTCCACCCCTGGATTGAACAGCAATCTTGCTAACAACAGCAGGCACTTTCAGTAGCATCAGCAAAGGACATTGAACAGGAGCCCCACTGACAATAAGCATACAGAGGAAACATTCTTCTACCCTCCTGGACCTGATATTTCTCTCCTCTTCACTGAAATAATCAGATAGCCAGGCAGCATCAGCAGGGGGAATCCTGTTACAAGTACCCAGCCAAAAATTGGTATTTGTCTCCTGCCACTGAAAAACACTAGGCAGCTGATGGCACTACAAGCACTCAGCCAGGAAAATTCTCTTTATCTCTGCAGGCTGGAGATTCTTTCTCTGACCTAGAGAGGCTCTTTCCGCCCCCTCAGGAAGCACCAGCAGTGATCATTATGAGCCCCAGTGATATCAGACAAACCAATCAGACAAAAATAATATTACAAACATTCAGAAAAATAAATTATCATTGGAACCACAGCCCATAAAAGTAGACCAGGGTCTGTGTGCTAAACCTGAAAAGTGTGATTGCCTTCTGTAATAAAAGATTGAAAAGTACTCAAAGACTTCTAACTTAATAGTAAAAATCTCCAAAATGTAATAGAAAATCACTCATAATGCCAATAATCACGAAAATCCTAAGTGGAATGACAAAAAACAATGAACGTATGCCAACGCCAAGATAAATCTGATGCTGGAATTATCTGACAATGATTTTAAACTAGCCATCATAAAAGTGCTTCAATAAACAACTACAAATTCTCTTGAAACAAATGTTAAAATAGAAAATTTCACCAAATGAACATAATATTTAAAAATGGAAATTATACAAAGAATGGGGATATACAAAACTCACTAGAGTAGCTCAGTAGTGGAATGAAGATGACCCAGGGTAAAATCACTCTACTTAAGGTCAGAAGTTACCCAATCTGAATAACAGAGAGGAAATAGACTGAAAAAAAAGAATTAATGTATCTGCTGGGATCTGACAGACAATGACAAAAATATCCAATATGCCTATTATCATAGTCCCAGAAGGAGAAGAGATAGTAGAACTGAAAAAGTATTTGAAAAATTATGGCTGAAAATATTCCAAATATGGCAAAATACATAAGCCTTCAGGTTAAAGAAGCCAAAATAAATCCAAAACAGGATAGATCCAAAGAAATCCATGCCAAAACACATCACAATTAAACTTCTGGAGAGCAATAACACAAGTGCAAGAATAAATATCAAGCGATATTCTGCCAGTGTTTAAAGGCAATTAGAAGTAGTGGGAACTGTGATTAGCTGAAGAGTTCATGTCCCATCTGAAGGGGCAGCCTCTATTGAGTTCCAGGTAGTTATATATATATATATATATATAGATATATACACACACACATAGAGAGAGAGAGAGACAACTTTATATATTATGTATTTGTATATGAAACCATATTTTTAAATATAAACATCAAATTTCTAAAACTTTAAGTCAAGCTGATAGTTTATGACCTCAATTATGCAGCAAGAGAAAGTAATGGCCTTAGAACCAGACCTGGGTTTGCATCCTTACTCTACCATATCATCTTGAACAAACCTTTAAAATATCAGAGTCCAAGGGTCTTAATCTATAAAATATTATAATACTGACTTCATTTGTTGATGTTTGACTGCTGACAGCTTTTAAACTGTACGCCTATCTCTTCCCCTTCTGCTACACATCTGGGAAAGCTAATAAGAAAGCCAGGGTGCTCTCTTTTTTGGTACTAGTGAAAAGATTTTACTTTGATTTTTCAAATAAACAAGAATTATTTTTGTATACTAGGTTACAAGAAAAGTATGAGACCAGGCGTGGCGGCTCACGCCTATAATCCCAACACTGTGGGAGGCCAAGGTGGGTGGATCACTCGAGGAGTTCCAGACCAGCCTGGCCAACCTGGCAAAAACCAGTCTCTACTAAGAGTACAAAAATCAGCCAGGCGTGGTGGTGCATGCCTGTAGTCCTAGGTACTCGGGAGGCTGAGACAGGAGAATAGCTTGAGCCTGGGAGGTGGAGGTTGCTGTGAGCCAAGATCATGCCACTGCACTCCAGCCTGGGTGACAGAGTAAGACTCTTGCCTCAAAAAAAAAAAAAAAAGAAAGAAAGAAAAGAAATGAGCTAGGCATGGGGCTCATGCCTGTAATCCCAGCACTTTGGGAGGCCGAGGTGGGCAGATCACTTGAGGTCAGGAGCTTGAGACCAGGCTGGTCAACATGGTGAAACCCCATCTCTACTAAAAATACAAAAATCAGCTGGACATAGTGGTGCACGCCTGTGATCCCAGCTACTTGGGACACTGAGGCAACAGAATCGCTTGAATCCAGGATGGGGAGATTGCAGTAAGCCAAGATGGCACCACTGCAAACAGGCCTGGGAAACAGAGCAAGACTCTGTCTTAAGAAAAGAAAAGTAAGAAATGAAAGACCAAGAGGGTAATTTTTTTTCAGAAAAATAGAAAATCTAACAAGCCCAACCTGTTACATTCAATGATATAATCTATCTGGCCCCTAGAGCCACCATAAAGATGTTTTCCACCCTCATAGCAGGTGAAGTTCCTCAGATTTCCTAATGAACGTTCACCAAAATTTTTATTATTTGTTTGCATGTTGAAGTATCAGGAGGTACTTATTTTTTTATTTATTTATTTATTTTTATTTATTTATTTATTTTTATTTTTTTTTTCCATTTATTTATTTTATTGCATTTTAGGTTTTGGAGGAGGTACTTATAAGCTAAAATGATTAGTAAAGCCAATGACATTTTGTTATTATTTTTGTTTTGTTTTGTTTTGTAAATGAGAATTATCAAAGAAATTCAAAGTTATCTCCTTTTCTTTTTTTTTTTTTTTTTTGTTTGAAACAGCGTCTCTCTCTGTCACCCAGGCTGGAGTGTGATGGCAGGATTATAACTCACTGAAGCCTTGAATGCTTGGGCTCAAGCAATCCTCCTGCCTCAGCCTCCTGAGTAGCTAGGACTACAGGTGTGCACCATGATGCCTGGCTAATTTTTTTTTTTTTTTTTTGTAAAGACAGGGTCTTACTATGTTGCCCAGGCCAGTCTCAAACTCCTGGCCTCAAGTGATCATACTGCCTCAGTCTCTCAAAGTGCTGGGATTATAGATGTGACCCAACATGCCTGGACCAAGGTTATTTCTTATCTATGATTGGACTCTACTTCAAATGGATTCATTGGGAAAACTGCCAACCAAGAATAGCAGACCTGACAAACCTTCCCTTTATAAACAAAGGCAAGATAAACAAAAACTGAAGAAATATATCATCATTTTCTTATGAGAAGTGCTAAAGGGAGTTCTGTAAGTTGAAAAGATGCAAAGAAAGCACATGAAACCAGAATTCTTACTGGTGAAAAAAAAAGCTGCAAGAAAGCACATGAAACCATAATTCTTACTGGTGAAAAAGAAAGGAACATGAAAGCATAATTCTTACTGGTAAAAGTAAACATAGGTGAACACAGACTATAGTAATACTGTAATGATGGCAGTAATTGTCCATTCTCACTTTGCTATCAAGAAATACCTGAAACTGGGCAATTTATGAAGAAAAGAGGTTTAATTGATTTATGGTTCTGCAGGCTGTACAGAAAGCATGATTCATGATTTTCTTGGCTTCTAAGGAGGCCCCAGGAAACTTAAAAACATGGCAAAAGGTAAAGGGGAAGCAGGCACATCTTACATGGCTGCAACAGGAGGAAGCGAGGTGGGGACGTGCTACACACTTTTAAATAACCAGATCTCACAATAACTCACTCTGGCCACAACACCACCAAGGGGGTTGGTGTTAAACCATGAGAAACTGCCCCCATAATCTAATTACTTCCCACCAGGCCCCACCTCCAACATTGGGGATTACAATTCAACATGAGATTTGAGTGGAGAAACACGGATCCAAACCATATCAGCAGCACATTAATACATTTTAATCCTATTATAAAAGATAAAAGTGTTAGATATAACTAAAACTACAAAAATGTGTTAATTGATATACAATATTTCCATATTATATGATTAACTTCTGGAGTTGTATGGCACAGCATAGTGTATAGAACTAATAATACTATATTATATACTTGAAAATTTGTTGAGAAGGTACATCTTATTTTAAATTTTCTTACACCAAAAGAATTAATTAATTAACTAAAGGAATGGGGCACGAGGAAACTTTGGAAGGTAATTATATCTGTGGTCTTGATCATACTGATAGTTTCAAAGGAATATATTCCGAATTCACCAATTTGTATGTATTACTTATGTACAGCTTTCCGTACAATAATCATGCTTCAATAAATGGTTTTTTAAAACATTCAATGGGGCATTAACAAAATGAGTCCCCTCTCATATGTATTTAATTGCTGTACAAATCAATGTTTAGGAGACATTTCGGAAGCATAAAAGGTAAATTTTTTGTTTTTCTTGGGACACCTGATTGATGGCTTAATTTTATTTAATCCATTTTTCATCCCCCAAACATCCACCCACTGTATTTCACTGTGTTTCATTTATATCAAATCTTAGATTGAAGAAAGTTTCATATAAAAACCAATAAATTTAAAATTCTTGGGTTTCTGATTCACCAATATAATTTTCCAGGTGCTGCAGAGAAGCCCCAGGAACAAGAGCTGTCCAAACTATGACATACAATAGCCTATTATGATGCACAGAATTCAGCATTTCAGTCTCTTCATTAGGTTAAGACATGGAAGTTACTTACCAAAGGTAAACCTGATAATGTTAGGGTATGATGAGTACCCTTTCAGAATCACACATCCTAAATTGATATGAGAGCAGTGTATTACCTAGCACCTGGTGGATAGCAAATTTATTATTATTTTTTTTGAGATGGAGTTTCACTCTTGTTGCCCAGGCAGGAGGGCAATGGTGTGATCTTGGCTCACTTGCAACCTCCACCTCCCATGTTCAAGTGATCCTCCTGGCTCAGCCTCCTGAGTAGCTGGGATTAAAGGCACCCACCACCACACCTGGCTAATTTTTGTATTTTAATAGAGATGGGGTTTCACCATGTCAGGCAGGCTGGTCTCGAACTTTGGACCTCAGGTTTCCCACCCTCCTCAGCTTCCCAAAGTGCTGGGATTATAGGTGTGAGCCACCATGCTTGGCCAAATAGCAAATTTTGATGTGAATGCAGGCAAAGCTGAGAAAAGGGATCTGAAATCTAGCAATCTACAATTAAGAAAAACCGTAAAAGTTATCTAATCCAGTCTTGTTTCTAATGCAGAGATTTTATTCTTTATAGCATATCTGAAGTCAGACCACCCAGTCTCCATCCTCAGCTTGCCATTGGAAGAAAGCCCATTGCTTCAAGAATTAGCCTAATCCATTGTCTTTGAGGCAAATCATGAGTTATTTTTTTCTCTCCACCAAGCCAAACTACAGCTCTCTCTCGGTATCTTCCATTTACTCATTCAATTTCAAACTTTTAGAGCAACAAAGAACAAGCCCCTCATTGTAAACCATTTTGTATGAGAATTTACTTCAATGTCTATTTTTAAATAAACATAGTGTTAAACGGACTGTGAGTAGGCACCAGAGTTCATTTTCAGTAAAGACGAATGACCTTTTCTAGTCTTTATTTTTCCTATGATTTATTTCCAAAGTATGGAAAGATACCTTTTCTCAATGACCTTCTTAGAGAATAGAAACAGTTTTAGGCAGGGTGTGGTGGCTCATGCCTGTAATCCCAGCACTTTGGGAGGCCACGGTGGAGGCATCACAAGGTCAGGAGTTTTGAGATTAGCCTGGCCAATATGGTGAAACCCTGTCTCTGCTAAAAGTACCAAAATTAGACAGGCATGGTGGCATGCGCTTGTAATCCCAGCTACTCAGGAGGCTGAGGCAGAATAATTGCTTGAACCCAGAGGCAGAGGTTGCAGTGAGCTGGATCATGTTACTGAACTCCAGCCTGGGCAATGGAATGAATTTCCATCTCAAAAAAGAAAAAAAAAAAGAAAGAGTTTGAGTCAAGTGAGAGTTAAATATTCAGGCAATCAAAATAGGAAAAATCCAGTAGTTTTAAATCCTAGGCTTTTAGCACTTTCTGATTATTGACGGGGTTACAAGTGGTGATCATTATTCCGTCATAAACAAATCTAAGGATCAAGCAACACTGCTGAGATTATGAAATGGGAAATTGCTCACAGTGATCATTATTTCATCATGATTAACCAAAAACTAATAGATTTGGTTTTAAAGTAAGACTTAGATTGTTCTGTTGTAATTTGCTACTTAATTACAAGGATTACTGTGAAAGCATACCTGTGAGTTATGGCTTCAGCCTACTGGAAATGCTTACACACATCCATATACTAAGAATCCTATGGTTGCCATGAAGCATCCTGCCAGGATCTGCTGATAGCATTTTCTGATAGACCTCTCTGGGTCATGCCACCAATTTCATGCCTTGCATAAATCTCATGTTGCTTAAACCTCCTGGATAATCAGAATAAAATGACAAATCTATTTTCATTAATTAAACATATTGCGTAAATGTTGCATTAGAAATGCGGTATATTTTATCTCTTTTTCTTTTACAAGACACAAGATAAGAGAATTAAAAGGAGGCAATTGGCATGTGGGAATGAATTTCTCGACTGAATGATTTTAAATAAATAAATCTTTGAGATCAATTTTTATTTACTGCAGGAAAAAGTTATTATTGACAAAAGAAGATAAATGACAACGGCACACACACCCCAAACTACATTCAGTGATGAAATTTTCAGTATTTCTCAATGGGTAAACAGTCTCTATAGTCTCCTGTACAATAGTCCTCAAAGTCCTTAATGTCTGACTTCCCTGGAATAATTTATCAAATAATGATTCATTCGTAAGGTATAAGAAAGCAATTGGGGTTTGATGAGAAGTATAGATGACTCCAGTTCCACATGAGGCTTAAAAGGTTCTGTCACACATGAGAAAGTTACAACAGAAAAAATTTATTCCACTTCTCAAATTAAGGGTATTGTGTTCAGTTATAAGTCTTCTTTGTAGACTTTAAAAACACAAGCCTGCCAAGTGAATACAAGCAGGACTTACTAGCCTTCCCCTAGGTGATATTTTTATACACACGTTAAATTGAAAATGTAATATTTGGCCCAGAAACAGCTGTGGGCTAGCTATAACTAAATGGTTGCCAGGCATAAAAAGACCAGGTAAGACTTAGCTGAGGTGTGTGACCTTGGGCAGGTCATTCAGTCTTTCCAGACCTCTTCAGTTCACCAGCTGTAAAATGAGTTGAGTCTTTCAGTTCCCTTCCAAGCTGAATATTTATTTAACGTGTTTATCCTATATATTGAACATGTCTTGGTCACTAACTAGTGTCTAACTAGTATCAAAACAAATGAGTTTTGATTGTACCTCTTAATCTTGGAAACACCTAACCAAGTAGTTTTTACAACTAGCAACTAGCCTTCAGTAAACTTATTTTATCAGCTTTATGAACCTTAGAAAAAGTATCATTTTGGGTTTCAGCTATATGACAAAACCAAAGCCAATTGGCAGTACAACAAGGAAAGAATGGAGTACATTGAAGATGACCAAACTGTTTTTAAAGATAATTAAAGTTACAGCCACAGTGAAGATAGTCTACCTCACTCCTAAATCCCCTTCGGGATAAGCTCCTAAATTTGCTATCCAATTGGCTGGTAGCTAGAACTGACTGACAGGTTTGGCAAATCCCACAGGGAAAGCTTTCTATGAAGGGAATTACTGGCTTCAAAAAAATAGCTATTAACCTTGAACATCTTTAATCACCCACCAATTAAGCATAAGCACCCTTAAGCTCCCAGTGATTAACCTTTATTACCCCAAGTTGCTCCCACAGGCTCTCCTACTTACTTAAAGACAAAATAGCAGAATGACAAAGTGTAAAACTGTTAACCTTTCCAAAGCGTATTTTTGTTCCATTGATGTAAAAAAAGAAAATACTTTATTGCCCTTGAAAACGTGTTGGTTGCCACAGTAAAAATGTCAAAAGCATTTGAGTCAAAGGCACTGGGCAAAACTAGCTTTAGGAAAAGCAATAAACTAAGAGTCACCAGATTTGGATTTTAGATCCAATTTAGTATGAACAGAACAACTGAAGAGTCACAAGAATTCTCTGTGCCTCACTTTTCTCCTGTATAAATTGAGGGCAATTGTATTAGATAATTCTTAATGTCCTTTTCAGCTGTAATATTCCATGAGTCTAATCTATTCTTCTGTGATGAGCTAACAGAATCTAATTCAACAAGCCATTTTATTTGGGTAAAGAATAAACTAATTCAAACAAGCCATTTTATTTGGGTAAGGAATTATGAAGACAGTCAGAAGGCATTACCCTTCTGACTATATTTGGACATTAGGCAGTTACCAGAGTATAAACTGGGATATATATTTCCAGAAGCCAAACCACAAGCACTCTGGCAACATAGCAGCAATGCAGCTTTTGAGTATTTCAGAGATCCTCACAGAATTTCTAGCATTTGTTTTCCTTTTATAAGTTTGGATTTATAGATATAAAACTTTTGAGGCAGTTTCTTTGAGCTACTGTGTGTACCATTTGGAAAGGTGCTACCAAGCAGATTGATACCAGAAGAAAAGATTATGGACCTAAAAGTAAGATGTATTATGGCTTGGATAAAGACAAATTCATCGCAGATCATATAATTTTCCCACCAGTAAACCTTTTCCTATAATAGACAAAACGTTTTCATAGCAAAAAATAGCATTTACTAATCAACATATTGATAAGAGTAACATCTTTTTTTTTTTTTTTTTTTTGAGATGAGTCTCACTCTGTTACCCAACCTGGAGTTTAGTGGCATTGTCTCCACTCACTGCAACCTCTGCCTCCCGGGTTCAAGCTATTCTCTTGCCTCAGCCTCAGAGTAGCTTGGATTACAGACGCCTGCCACCATGCCCAGCTAAGTTTTTTGGTATTTTTAGTAGATATTGGGTTTCACCATGTTGGCCAGGCTGATCTCAAACTCCCGACCTCGTGTTCTGCCCACCTCAGCCTCCCAAAGTGCTGGGATTACAGGAGTGAGCCACGGCACCCAGCTAGTAACATATTTTTTAATGTCATGAGCCAGAGGCAAAATACCTTGAAAGACCATTTAGGATTAAAACGATAAGCCTGAGATAGGGGCTAAACTTTATAACAGTATAAAAGGAGTATTAAATTGAAAAGATAAATTGAAATATCATTTTCTGTAATGACTCAATAGGAAAAAGTGAATAGTCTGGAAAAAGGAGAGGAAGTAGAAGAAACAAGAAAGAAAATGGGAGGCTGAAACTTGAGCTGTTCAAAGCAGTCCAGAAATTATTTAAGAAAAGGTTATCATGTATTCAATTTGATGTTCCTTGCATTGCTGAAATGAGATGCTCCTCCCTCCCCCCAAAAATGTTTCTATGAGAACCTGTAAGAATGGGGTTTGTATGAAAGTCAAGGAAAAGAGACTAAGTTCTAAATCTGACCCAATGTGGAACAGAGATTAAGAAAGGTATGCAAGATATAAAGAAAAGAATCTAGACTAAAGCTAGAAATCAGAGGCAGATAAAACAGAAACTAAATCCCAACCAATTATCAATTTTTTACCAAATTATTTCTTCTCAGATTCTGATAGCCCATCCCATTCTTCTTTCAGGGAATTTGTTTTTAGTCACAATACTCTATCCCATTTCTCTCGGTCACAGAGGTGGTATTTGACCCAGGTCAGCACAATCATATTTTCCCTTTCCCTTGGCTACAGGTTCTGGTCCAGATCAGCCCACAGATCACCAAATGGAGATCTTTCCTTTAATTTAGAAATATCAGATGGCAGATGGAGTTAACCTTGCATAGGTATTAGTTTTTAAAGGTTTCTCAATTTCCCTTTCAGATTATTATTAATGTACAGAAATGCAGCTGAGTTTTGTGTGTTGATTTTGTATACAAATTGCCTAAATTTGTTTATGAGTTTTAATGGTTTTTTGCTGGGATAATTGAGGTTTTCCACATATGAGATTATGTAATCTGCAAACTGATAATTTTCAATTCTTCCTTTCCAATTTGGATGCTTTTCATCCTTTTCTTGCTGAAATGCTCTAGGAAAAACTTCCAACAATACTTTGAATAGAAGTGGCAAAAGCAGGCATCCTGGTCTTGCTTCCCTTCTGAGGAAAAAAGCTAGAAGTATTTCAGCATTGGGTACGATGTTAGTTGTGGGTTTTTAATATATAGCTTTTATTATGTTAAAGAGATTTTTCTTGCATTTTTATGTTGTTTAGTGTTTTTGCCGTGAAAAGTTGTCATATATTTTCAAAAGCTTTTCCTTTATCAATTGAAAAGACTGTGTTTTTTTTTCATTCTGTCTATATTGTGTATTACACTGACTGATTTTCATATGTTGAACAATCCTTGCATTACAGAAATAAATCTCACCTGCATTGCTGTAGAATCCTCTTAATACGCTGCTGAATTCACTTTATTAGTATTTTACTGAGGATTTTTTCATCAATATTTTTCAAGAATAGTCTTCTGTAATTTTCTTATAGTATCTTTGCCTAGCTTTGGTGTCAGGGTAATGCTCATAAAATGTCCTTATAAAATGGGTAAGAAAGTCTTTCCTATGTGTCATGTGTTTAGAAGGGTTTCAGAAACATTGGTGTTAATTCTTCTTTAATTGTTTGGCAAAATTAACATTGAAATCATTTGTTCCAGGGTATTTCTTTGTTGGGAGGCTTCTGATTATAAGGTCTATCTCCTTATAATTGTAGGTTGTATGTATATTAATATATTCTATTTCTTTATAATTCATTCTTAGTAGGTTGTATGCTTGTAGGATTTATTCATTTCATAAGGGTTATTCAATACATTGAGGTACAGTTATTCATAGGACTGTATTAGAATTCTTTTGATTTCTACTATTCTGTAGAATTAGTAATAATGTCCCCAATTTTATTTCTAATTTTAGTCATTTGTCTCTCTTTTTTTTTAATCTAACTAAAGATTTGTCAATATTCTTGATCTTTTCAAAGAATGTGCCCTTGGTTTTGGTGTATTTCTCTATTGTTTTTCTAGTCTTCATTTTATTTACCTTCAATCTATTACTTATTATTTCCTTCCTTCTGTTGCTTTGTGTTTATTTTATTTTTTTTTTAGTCTCATAAAGGTAGGTCATTAATTTAAAATCTTTCTTCCTTCTCGATGTGAGCATTTTCCTCTCTCAATCCAAGTTGGCATGACTTTTGTTGCATCCCCAAATGCATCCTAATTAGTTACATTAGGTTTTTATTTTAATTTGTCTCAAGGTATTTTCCCATTTTTTTCTGATTTCTTCTTTGACTCACTGGTTGTTTAATAAAGTGTTATTTAATTTTCACCTATTTGTTAATTGTTGAATGTTCATCCTGAGGTTGATTTCTAGTTTCATTCTATTGTGATCAGAAAATATTGTTTGTATGATTTTAATTTGTTTAAATTTATTTCAGCATCTTTTGTAACTAACATATCATCTATGCTGGACAATGTTGTACGTGCACTTGAGAAACATATATATTCTGCTGTTGCTAGGTGGAGTCTCTGTATATGTATGTTATGCCCAATTAGTGTACAGTGTTATTTAAATGTTCAAGTACCGTATTTCCTTCTTGACCTTCTCTATTCCTCCCTTTATTTTAGTCAATATTTGCTTCATATATTTTAAAGCTCTGATTTTTGGTGCATATATACTCATAATCATTACATCTTTTGGTGAATTTACCTCAGCAGTATATAATGAGCTTGTCTCTTTTAACAGTTATTTACTTAAAGTGTATTTTTTCTGAAAACAAAAGAGTTATTACAGTTATCTTATGGTTACTACAAAGGGTCTTTAAAAACTTCATGAAAAGTGTGTATAATCAAAAAACCTTATGCATGGATTTCCATCTTTTCCATCAAAATAAAATTATACTAACTTATTATAACATGTCTTAAAAGGATCTAGTTTGAGGCACTAAGGAGAATAAGACATCAGAAAAGAGCTCCTATAAAAGCAACTTGAACTCTGCTAAAATTGAAGCAAGAACAAACATCAAATTTATGGTGAAGCTTGAGTGGAAGAATAGTGAAATGATTGATCCTTTATGAAAATTTTAGGACAATGACCCAAAGAAATCAGCAGTTTACATATAAATAGCTCATTTAAAGAAGTGTTGAGATGATGTGGAAGATGAAGCCCACAGCTGCAGACTATCCACATCAATTTGTGAGGAAAAGATTATCTTTTTTGGACCCTAAATGAAGAGGACTGATGATTGACAGCACAAACAGCAGCTAATACTATACTCATCTCAATTGGTCCAGCTTACACAATTCTGACTGAAAAATTAAACTTGAGCATACTTTCCACTCAGTGAGTGCCAAAACTTTTTCACCCAGATCAGCTGCAGAGAAGAACAGAGCTTTCAATGGAAATGTTAAAGAAGTAGGGTCAAGATCCGGAGGCAGTTCTTTAAAAATTGTAACAGGAGATTACAAAACATGGTATGATCTTGAAGACAAAGGAAAGTATGACCCTGAGACAAAGCATAATCAAAGCAATGGCCACTAAGAAGTGGAAGTGATATAGTCAAAGGAAAAGCAGACCAGTCAAGACCAATGGTCATGGCAATAGTTCTTCAAGATTCCCAAGGCATTTTGTTTGTTGACTTTCAGGAGAACCAAAAAAATGAAGACATCTGCTTTTTATGAGAGTGTATTGAGAAAGTCAACCAAAGCTTTGCCAGAAAAAGTCAAAGAAAATCATTACCAGAGAGTTCTTTTCCACCATGATAATTCTCATTCCTCTCTTGAAAAAAGAGTAATTTTGCAACAGTGTCTACAGGAAATTATTTGGCATCCACCTTACAGTGTTGACTTGGCTTCTTCTGACTTTTTGTTTTCCAGTCATAAAAAGTACATACAGGTCAATAATTTTTGTTTGGTTAACAATGTGAAAAAGACTGCATCAATGCGGTTACAGCCCCAGAATTCTCAGTTGCTTAGGGATGGACTAAATGGCTGGTATTATTATGTACAAAATGGTTTTTGCCTTGATGGAGCTCATGTTGAGGAAAAAAAAGTTTATATTATTTTTGTCTTTTGATTTTATTTTTTCATAAACTTTTTTAAGTCCCCTGGTATTTGCGTAAAATATCTTTTGTCCTCCTTTCACTTTCAAACTATTTGTGTCCTTAAATATAAAATGAGTCTTTTATAGAAACATATAATTGAATCATGTTTTTAATTTTTTTTAATTTCAGCTTTTATTTTAGATGCAGGAGACACGTGTAGGTTTTTCATGTGGCATATTGCACCTAGATAGTGAGCATAGTACCCAATGAGTAGTTCTTCAACCCATACTCCCCCTTCCTACCTTCTCTTGTAGCAGTCAACAGTGTCTGTTGTTCCCATGTTTGTGTCCATGTATGTTCAATGTTTAGCTCCTACTTATAAGTGAGAACATATAGCATATTGTTTTCAATCCATCCATTAACTCACTTAGGATAATGGCCTCCAGCTCCATCCATGTTGCTGCAAAGAACATGAATTTATTCATTTTTGTGGCTGTGTAGTATGCCATGGTGTATATGTACCACACTTTCTTTATTCAATCTACTATTGATTGGCATTGAAGTGGATTTTGTGTCTTTGCTATTGTGAATAGCATGATAATGAACATATAAGTGTATGTGTCTTTTTGGTATAATGCTCTGTATTCCTCTGGGTATGTAACAAGTAATGGGATTGCTGGGTTGATTGGTAACTCTGTTTTAAGTTCTTTGAGAAATCTTCAAACCACTTTCCACATTACCTGAACTAATTTACATTGTCACCACAGGTGTATAAGCATTCTCATTTCTCTGTAGCATTGCCGGCATCTGTTATATTTTACATTTTTAATAGTAGCCATTCTGATGGGTATGAGATATCTCACTTCGATTTACATTTTTCCAAATCATTAATATTATGAGAATTTTTCATGTTTGTTGCCCATTTGTATGTTTTTTGAGAAGCATGTGCTCATGTCCTTTGCAAATATTTTTGTTTAAGTTTCTTATAGATCCTGGATATTAGACATTTTAACAAATGTTTTACTGTATTAGTCTGTTCTCATGCTGCTATGAAGAAATACCTAAGACTGCATAATTTATAAAGAAAACAGGTTTAATTGAGTGACAGTTTCACATGGCTGTGGAGGCCTTAGGAAACATACAATCATGGAGGAAGGCACCTCTTCACAGGACAGCAGGAGAGAGAATACGTGCTATCAAGGGAAATGCCAGATGCTTATATGACCATCAGATCTCACGAGAACTCACTCATGATAAGGACAATAGCATGGGAGAAACTGCCCCCATGATCCAATTACCTCCAGCTGGTTCTCCCCTTAAAATACAGGGATTATTAAAATTCAAAGTGAGATTTGGGTGGGGACACAGAACCAAACCATATTATTCCACTCCTGGCCCCTCCCAAATCTCATATCCACACATTTCAAAAAACAATTATGCCATTACAACAGTCCCCCAAAGTCATAAATCATTCCAGCATTAACTCAAAAGTCCAAGTCCAAAGTCTCATCTGAGGTAAGGCATGTCCCTTCCACCTATGAGCCTGTAAAATTAAAACCAGGTTAGTTACTTCCTAGATATAATGAGGGTACAGAGATTGGGTAAATACACCCATTCCAAGTGGGAGAAATTGGCCACAACAAAGAAGCTACAGGCCTCATGCAATACCAAATTCCAATAGGGCAGTCATTAAACCATAAAGTTCCAAAATGATCTCCTTTGACACCATGTCTCATATCCAGGTCATGCTGATGCAAGAGTTGGGCTCTCATGGTCTTGGGCAGCTCTGTCTCTATGGTTTTGTAGAGTACAGCTGACACTCCAGGCTGCTTTCATGGGCTGGCATTGAGTGTGTGGCTCAATGCCAGCACATGAAATGGGGTAGATACACTGGTATCTTGTGCCATGTACCTGTGGCTTTTCCAGGTACATGGCACAAGCTACCAGTGGAACTACCATTCTAGGGTCTGGAAGACGGTGGACCTGTTCTCACAGCTCCACTAGGCAATGCCCCAGTGGGGACTCTGTGTAGGGCCTTCAACCCCATATTTCCCTTCTTTACTGCCCTAGCAGAGGTTCTCCATGAGGGTTCCTCTCCTGCAGCAAACTTCTGCCTGGATATCCAGGCATTTCCATACATCCTCTGAAATCTAGGCAGAGGTTCCCAAACCTCAATTCTTGACTTCTGTGCACTTGCAGGCTCAAAACTACCAAGGCCTGGGTCTTGCATCCTCTGAAGCAATGGCCTAAGCTGAACCTTGGCCCCTTTTAGCCACAGTTGTAGCTGAAGCAGCTGGGATGTAGGGAACCATGTCCCAGGGCTGCACAGAGCAGGGAGGTCTTGGGTCCAGCCCATGAAACCATTTTTTCCTCCTAAGCCTCTAGGCCTGTGGTGACAGGGGCTACTTTGAAGGCCTCTGACATGCCCTGGAGACATTTTTCCCATTGTCTTGATGACTGACTTTTGGCTCCTTGTTACTTATGCAAATTTCTGTAACCTGCTTGAATTTCTCCCCAGAAAGTGGGGTTTTCTTTTCTATAACATTGTCAGGCTACACATTTTTTAAACTTTTATGCTCTGTTTTCTCTTGAACACTTTGCCACTTAGATATTTCTTCCACCAAATACCCTAAATCATCCCTCCTTAGTTCAAAGTTCCACAGATATCTAGGACAGGAACAAAATGCCACCAGTTTATCCACTAAAGCATAGCAAGAGTCATCTTTGCTCCAATTTCCAAAATGTTCCTCATCTCCATCTGAGACCACCTCAGCCTGGATTTCATTGTCCATATCACTATCAGAATTTTGGTCAAAGCTATTCAACAAGTCTCTAGGAAGTTCCAAACTTTCCCACATTTTCCTGTCATCTTCTGAGCCCTCCAAACTGTTCCAACCTCTATCTGATACCCAGTTTCTAAGTCACTTCCACATTTTAAGGTATCTTTATAGCAGCACCCCACTCTCTGTGGTACCAATTTACTGTGTTAGTCCATTCTTACATTGCTAGTTAGAAATACCAAGACTGGGTAATTTATAAAGAATAGAGGCTTAATTGACTCATGGTTTCACATGGCTGTGGAGGCCTCAGGATAGTTACAGTTATGGTGGAAGGCACTTATTCACTGGGTGGCAGGAGAGAGAAAGTGCCAGTCCGCAAGGGAAATGCCAGATGCTTATATAACCATCAGATCTCAGGAGAACTCACTCACTATGATGAGAACAGCATGGGGGAAACTGCCCCCAGGATCCAATTACCTCCACCTGGTCCCACCCTTGACACATGGGGATTATTACGATTCAAGGTGAGACTTGTGTGGTGACACAGAGCCAAACCACGTCACTTACTCTAGAAAGTTTCTTTAGCTGCACAGAAGCTCTTTAGTTTAATTAGGTCCCACTTGTCAATCATTGTTTTTGCTCCAATTGCTTTTAGGAACTTAGCCTAAAATTATTTGCCAAGATCATGTCAAGAAGGATATTTCTTAGGTTTTCTTCTAGGATTTTAATAGTTTGAGGTCTTATATTTAAATCTTTAATCTATATTGAGTTAATTTTTATGTGGTACAATGTAAAGTTCTTATTTTATTCTGCTGCATATGGCTAGCCTGTTATTCCAGCACCATTTATTGAATAGAAAGTCCTTTCTCCATTGCTTGTTTTTGTCAAGCTTGTGGAAGATTAAGTGGCTGTTGGTATGTGGCTTTATATTCTGAGTTTTATATTCTGATCCATTGGTCCATGTGTCTGTTTATTTACCAGTACTATGCTGTTTGGGTTAATGTAGCCTTGGAGTACAGTTTGAATTCGAGTACTGTGAGACCTCCATCTTTGTTCTTTTTGGTTAGAATTGCTTTGGCTATTTGGGTTCTGTTTGGGTTCATACAAATTTTAGAATAGATTTTTTTTTCTCATCCTGTGGAGAATGATTAGGATTGGTAGTTGTTAAGAACTGTGTTGAATCTGTTCATTACTTTAGATATTATGGCCATTTTAACAATATTGATTCTTCCAATCCATGAGTATGTAATTTTTTTTATTTATTTGTGTCATCTCTGATTTCTTTCAGCAGTGTTTTGTAATTCTTTTTGTAGACATCTTTTACCTCCATGGTTAGCTTTATTCCTAGGTACTTCATTTTTTTTGCAGCTATTAAAAATGGGATTGTGTTCTTCATTTGACTCTCAGCCTAGATTCGTGTATAGGAATGCTGTGGACTTCTGTACATTGATTCTTTATCTGGAAACCTTGCTAAAATCATTTATCAGTTTTCATAGTCTTTTGGTGGAGCCTTTAGAGCTTTATGAGTATAGAATCATATTGCCAGCAAGTAGATATAGTTTGATTTCTTCTTTACCTGTTTGGATGGCATTTATTTCTTTCTCTTTCCTAATTGCTCTGTGTAGTCCTTCCAGTACTATATGTTGAACAAGTGTGATGAGAGTGGGCATCCTTTTCTTGGACCAGTCCTCAAGGGAACTATCTATGGCTTTTACCCATTTAATATGATGTTGGCTGTGGGATTGTCATAGATGGTTCTTATTATTTTGAGATATGTTCCTTTGATGCCTAGTCTATTGAGGGTTTTTGTCCTGAAGGAATGTTGAATTTTATCAAAAGCTTTTTTTTTTTTTGCATATATTGAGATGATCATATGGTTTTTTAAAAATTCTCTTTATGTGGTAAATCATATTTATTGACTTGCATATGTTGAACCCACCTTACCTCCCAGGAATTAACCCTACTTGATTATAGTTAATTGACTTTTTGATGTGCTGCTGGATTTAATTTTCTAGTAGGTTGTTAAGGATTTTTGCAACTACATTCATAGTGATATTGGCCTGAAGTTTCAAGTTGTGTCTCTGCTAGATTTTGGAATCAGAATAATGCTGGCTTCATAGAATAAATTAAGAAGAAGTCTCCTCCCCTCAATTTTTGTGAATAGTTTTAGTAGCTTTTGTAGCAGTTCTTTATGGTACTTCTGGCATAAGTCACCTGAGATTTTATCTGGTCCAGGGCTTTTTTTTCAGGTGGTATGTTTTTTATTACTAATCTAATTTCAGAATTTTTTAGTGATGGGTTCATAATAACACATTCTTCCTGGTTCAATCTTACTCTCTCACTGTTTCCCCATGATAGGAATCTTCTCCTAGCTCTACACGAGTCACAGGTGGACAGCTGCCCAGCTTTACTATTCTCTGTTTTCCATGTGTCTCACACTCCCTTGATGGATCTCAATATGATTTCTTAGATGATCCATTTGAAGAGTCAGTTGTTGCTCACCACTTTGTTTCCTCTCTGTGACAGTGGCAGGCAGTAGCTACTTGTAGTCAGCCATCTTGAACCTCTTTCCCGATCAGGTTTTACAATCCATTTTGTCAATCTATGCTTTTGATACAGAAATTTAATCCATTTTCACTTAATTACTGATTAAAAATGACTTTCTTCTGCCATTTACTATTTATTCTTTTTATGTCTTATGACTTTTGTGTGCCTGAATTCCTGTTTCTGCCTTACTTTGTGTTTAATTTTTTGTAGTGATACATTTTATTCCCTTTTTATAATCTGTGTAAAATATATGCCCATTTTATTTTTTCTTCTATGAGAATTATATGTAACATCCTAAATTTATATTGCTTGAATTAATACCAATCTTACTTTAACATTATAAAAAATTATACTTGCATATGGCTTTACTCCCCTACAAATTATGTTACTAATGTCACAAATGCATCTTTATATATCATGTACCTATTATATCGATTTATAATTATTGCTATACATTTCCTTTTAAAATCTTATAGAAAATAACAAGTGGAGTTAAAAACCAAAATTAAGGATTTTTTTTCTGCAAGATGGCAGATTAGAGGCTTTGTTAGCATGCCTTATTCATGTGGAAATAGCAAAATAGTATAGAGATTCACACTGTGAACTTTTTTTTTCTTTTTTTTTAATTGCATTTTAGGTTTTGGGGTACATTTGAAGAACATGCAAGATAGTTGCATAGGTACACACATGGCAGTGTGATTTGCCGCCTTTCTCCCCTTCACCTATATCTGGCATTTCTCCCCATGCTATCTCTCCCCAACTCCCCACGCCCCACTGTCCCTAACCTATTTCCCCCCAACAGACCCCAGTGTGTAGTGCTCCCCTCCCTGTGTCCATGTATTCTCATTGTTCAACACCCGCCTATGAGTGAGACCATGCGGTGTTTGATTTTCTGCTCTTGTGTCAGTTTGCTGAGAATGATGGTTTCCAGGTTCATCCATGTCCCTACAAAGGACACGAACTCATCGTTTTTGATGGCTGCATAATATTTCATGGTGTATATGTGCCACATTTTCCGTGTCCAGTCTATCATCGACAGGCATTTGGGTTGGTTCCAGGTCTTTACTATTGTAAACAGTGCTGCAATGAACATTCATGTGCATGTGTCCATAAAAACCCTAGAAGAAAATCTAGGCAAAACCATTTAGGACAGAGGTTTAGGCAAGGACTTCATGACCAAAACACCAAAAACATTGGCAACAAAAGCCAAATAGACAAATGGGACCTAATCAAACTCCACAGCTTCTGCACGGCAAAAGAAACAGCCATTAGAGTAAATCGGCAACCAACAGAATGGGAAAAAATGTCTGCAGTCTACCCATCTGACAAAGGACTGATATCCAGAATTTACAAAGAACTAAAACAGATTTACAAGAAAAAAACTAACAAGCCCATTCAAAAGTGGGCAAAGGATATGAACAGACACGTTACAAAAGAAGACATACATGAGGCCAACAAACATATGGAAAAATGCTCATCATCACTGGTCATTAGAGAAATGCAAATCAAAACTACATTGAGGTACCATCTCACACCAGTTAGAATGGTGATCATTAAAAAATCTAGAGACAACAGATGCTGGAGAGGATGTGGAGAAATAGGAACACTTTTACACTGTTGGTGGGAGTGTAAATTAGTTCAACCATTGTGGAAGACAGTGTGGCGATTCCTTAAGGACCTACAAATAGAAATTCCATTTGACCCAGCAATCCCATTACTGGGTATATATTCAAAGGATTATAAATAGTTCTACTATAAGCACACTGTGAACTTTTATAGGAGAAGGTACATAGGCACTTCACATAAAAGTGAATAAAAACATCAGATATGTTAAAAACTTTAGCAGGCAGTAGCCCACACTGTGGGTCTGCTGGAAAATTGTGAATACACAGTGTATAGGAGGGAAATGGTGTGTCTCCATGACACACATTCCCACTGGGGAGCCAGAAATATCTGGCCACAAGGAGCTACTTGACCCTACCAAGCACTGGATCTGACATGGGAAGCAATGAGGATGTATTAAGTCAGGGTTCTCTAAAGGAACAAAACTAATAGAATATATATACACATATATATGTATATTTTTATATTGAATATATATGTATATATATATATAATATATATATATATATATATATGAAAGGGTGTTTATTAAGGAGAATTGATACACAGGATTACAAGATGAAGTCTCATGATAGGCTGCCTGCAAGTTGAGAAGGTAGTCAGTAGTGGCTCAGTCCAAGTCCAAAACCCTCAAAAGCAGGGAAGCCAACAGTACAGCCTTTAGTCTGTGGCCAAAGGCTTGAAAACTCCTGGCGAACCACTGTGTAAGTCCAGGAGTCCAAAGGCTGAAGCAACTGGATTCTGATGCCCAAGGGCAGAAAGCATTCATCATGGAAGAAAGATGAAAGCCAGGAGACTTAAGAAGTCAGCTTATCCCACTTTCTTCTACCTGTTTTGTTCTAGCCATGCTGGCAGCCAATTAGATAGTGCCAACCCACATTAAGGGTGAGACTTCCTCTCCCAGTCCACTGACTCAAATGTTAATCTTCTTTGGCAACGCCCTCACAGACACACCAAGAAACAATACTTCACCAGCTATCTAGGCATCCTTCAATCCAATCAAGTTCACCCCTAATATTGATCATCAGAGGGGAGTCCCAGAGGAGTGGCAGTGAGAAAGGGCTTAGCATGTGCTCCCAGACCTCAGAGTCAATAGAAAGTGACCATTTCAGATGCTAACTCATAAAGGTATTTGCTGAAATCTGTCCACCAGCATGGATGCCAGTCACTGGTTGTGTAAGTTTTCAGACAGAGATTTAAAATCTACTCTCAAATGGAAGAAGAGCTTTCAAAGGCAGAACTGAGGGATAAGAGTAGTTTGGAACTGAGAGTGGAGCCCAGGCCACTGGGCATTCCTTAGACCAGACCAGTACTTGAAGTGCCAATTTCCTCTGGTAAACAAAGATCAAGCATATATACTTCTGCTAGTACCACAGCCAGCTCTGACAACAAGCGCTACCTATTGGCCTGAGGGCTAAATTGCACAACCTAACACAACAATCCACTAACACAACTGAACAACTGAGGAAGAGATAAGCTTCTTAAGACCTTCAGCACCCCTGCTTCAGAGAAGCTTATGACACTACTGACACGCCTATTACATTACTACTGCAACTGGCATTTGAGAAGTGACCACACTAAAGCTATCTATAACCAAGGAATTCATAAAGTGTATTTGCCACAAAAAGCACCCAGATGCAAAGCCAAATGGACCAACTCAACCTATTTTATACTCACATCCACAAGGGGGAAAAATCCAGAGATGAAAGGGTATTTAAAAAAAGTTTCTTTACATGAAAATGAACCAGTAAAATACTTCTGAAAGTATAAAAAAGGGGGTTACAAGTCCCCTAAAGAATCACACTAACTCTCTAGCAATAGATCCTGCCTAAAATAAAATTGTTGAAATATCAGATAAAGAATTAAACATATTAATTTTTAAAAAAACTTAATGGTTTCCATGAGAAATATGAACAACAAAACAAAGAAATGAGAAAATAAATCCAAGATATGAATGAGAGGTTTGTCAAAGTAATATTTTTTAAAAACAGACATTTAGAAATGAAAATTTCAGTGAAGAAATTACAAAATACGGTTTAAAAGTATCAACGATAGACTAGCCAAAGAAGAAGTTATCTCAGAAGACAGGTCTTTTGAATTAATCCAGTCAGACAAAAACAAGGAAAAACCAACAAACAAAAATAAAGCCTTCAAGAAGCATGGGACTATGTAAAATATCCAAACCTATGAATCACAGGTATTTATGAGAAAGAAGTAAAGGAAATCTAGAAAAGCTATGTGATAAAATTTTAGAGGAAAAATTCTCTCGTCTAGCAATAGATTTAGACATCTAGATACAAGAGGCTCAAAGGACTCTAGCTAAACACATTTCAAGATGGACCTCACCAGAACATACAGTCATTACACTGTCTAAGGTTAAAGTGAAGGAAAAAAAAAACCCTAAAATCAGCAGGAAAAATGTATCTAACCAATTATAAAGGAAATCCCATTAGGCTAACAGTGTATTTCTCTATAAAAATCTTACAGGCCAGAAGAGATTGAAATTCTACTTTCAAGGTGCTTAAGAAAATGTCAACGCCAAATTTTGCACCCTGCCAGAATACGCTTCATAGAGAAAGGAGAAATAAACTCTTCCTTAGACGAGGAAATGCTGAGAGTAGTTATCACCACTAACCAGTCCTACAAGAAATGTTCAAAGGAATTATAAACATGGAAACCAAAGGTTAATACTTGTCATCATCAAATCATGTAAAAGTATAAAATTTGCAGTTCTTATAAAACAATTACACAAATGAAGCTACAAAGCAACTAGATAACAATTAATATTATGACAGGAACAAAACCTCACATATCAATAATAATCTTGAACATAAGGGGGTAAATATAGTTAAAAACTGAAGGTAACAGGATGGGAAAAGATATTTTATGCTAAAGGAAATTAAAAGTGAGCAGAAATAGCTATACTGATATCAGATAAAAGAGACTTTAAATAACAGTAAAAATGACACAAATAAGGTCATTATATAATAATAAAGGGATCAATTAAAAAAGAAGCCATAACAATTTTAAATATACATGCACCCAACATTGGAGCACCCAGATATATAAAACAAATGCTACTACACTCAAGAAAAGAGATAGCAAGACAATAACAGTAGGGGACCTCAACACCCCATTGAAAACACTGAACATAATATTGAGTAAAACTTCAACAAAGAAACACTTGACTGAAATTGGTCTTTAGACTAAATGGAATTAACAGATATTTAAAGAATATTCCACGAAACAAACAAATAATATACGTTCTTCTCATCATACATGTAATATAATCAAAAATAACATATTTTAGGGCACAAAACAAGTCCCAATAAATTTTAGAAAACTGAAATTATATTAAATATGTTCTCAGACTACGGTGCAATAAAACTAGATGTAAAATGGAAGAGGAACTTTCAAGACTATACAAATACATGAAAGTTAATCAACATGTTCCTGAATGACCTTATGGTCAAAATTAAATTAAGAAGGAAATTTACCAAGATTTTAAAATAAATAAAACTGGGAACACAACAAATCAAAACATCTTGGATATGGCAAAAACAATGCTAAAAGGGAAGTTTATAGCATCCAGTACCTACATTCAAAAAAGAAAAGAAAAAAAATTAACAACCTAACTTCATATTTCAAGGAACTGAAAAAACCAAACTCAAAGCTAACAGAAGAACAAAATAAGAAATATCAGAGTAGAAGTAAGTGAAAGAGGCCAAAAAAGTGCAAATATCAAAAAAATGAAAAATGTGGTCTTTCAAAAGATAAACAAGATTGATAAAATGCTACTCTTCTCACCAAGAAAAGAAGAGATAAGATTCAAACAATCGCAATCAGAAACAGAAAAGGAAACATTACAACTAATACCACAGAAATGCAAAAGATCATCTGAGTAATATGAACATATGAACATGTCTATGTTAATGAACTAGAAAATCTAGAGGAAAGTGATAGAATCCTGGAAACATATAACCTCCCAAATTTAAACAAGCAATAAATTGAAATTTTGAACAGATCATACCGAGTAGTGAGATTAAATCAGTAACAAAAAAAATCTCCAGATAAAGAAAAGCTCAAGACCAGATACATTTACAGCTACCAGAGGTACAAATAATTCAATAGCAATCCTATTGAAACTGTTCCAAAAATAGAGGAGGAGGGAATCCTCCAGAAATAATTCTATAAACCCAGTATCATCCTGACACCAAAGCCAGTCAACAGCACAGTAAAAAAGGAAACAACAGGCAAATGTTCTGATAAACATAGATACAAAAAGCCTCAACAAAATACTAGCAAGCCAAATCTAACACTATTAACAAAAAGATAATACACCACAATCAAGTGGACTTTATGCATGCAAGGATGGTTCAATATATGGAAATAAATAAATGTGATTTATCATATAAATAGAATTAAAACAAAAACCATATGGGCATTTCAATGGATGCAGAAAAAGCATTTGAAAAAATTCAGCATCCTCTCATGATAAAATTTTCCAACCAACTAGGCACAGAAAGAACATACTCCAAGATAATAAAAGCCATATAAGACAAACCCACAGTCAACATCATTGTGAGCAGGGACAAGTTGAAAAAATTCCTCCCAAGAAATCCAACAAAACAGGGATGACAACATTTACCACTTATATTTAATATGGTATTTTAATTACTGGGCAGAGAAATCAGGCAAGAGAAAAAAATAAAAGATATTTTAATTAGAAAATAGGAAAACAAATCATCTCTGTTTGCTGATGATATGAACTTACACCTAGAAAATTCTAAAGAGTCTGCGAAAAGACTGGATTTGACAAATGCATTCAGTGAAGTTTCAAGATACAACATTAATATACATAAATCAGTAGCATTTCTGCACACCAACAACACAATCAAGTTCAAAAAAAATCAAAATATCAATCTCATTTAAAATTGCTATAAAAGTAAAATAAAATACCTGGGAATACGTTTAACAGTGAAGGTGAAAGACCTCTAAAAGTAAAGTACAAAACAATGCTAAAATAAATTTTAGATGATGTAAACAAATAGAAAAACATTCCATGCTCATGGATTGGAAGAACCAATGTTATTATAATTACCATACTGCCCATAGAAATCTAGAGATTTAATAAAAATCCTATGAAAATACCAATGTCATTTTCACAAATTAGATAAAACCATCCTAAAATTAATATAGAACCAAAAAAGAGCTCAAACAGCCAAAGTAATCCTAAGCAAAAAGAACAAAGCTGGAAACATCACATTACCTGACGTCAAATTATACTACAAGGCTACAGTAACCAAAACAGCATAGTACTGGTACTCATAGATCAATGGAACTACATAGAGAGCCCAGAAATAAAGCCACATTGCAATAGCCAACAGAGCTCTGACAAGGTTGACAGAAACACACTGGGGAAAGTACGTTGTATTCAATAAATGGCTATGGGAAAATTGGATAGTCATATGCAGAAAAATGAAACTGGATTAATGTATTTCACTATATACAAAAATTAAATCAAATTGATTAAAGACTTAAAAGACCTATAACTATAAAAATTCTAAAAGAAATTCTAGGAAAAACTCTCATTTACATTGGTCTAGGCAAAAAAATTATGACAAAGACCTCAATGGGACCTAATTAATCTAAAAAGTTTCTGCATAGGAAAAGAAATAATCAACAGAGTGAACAGGCAACCTATAGAGTGGGAAAAATATTTACAAATTATGCATCCAACGAAGGACTGATATCCAAAATCTACCATCTTGTACCAGCCATTATGGATATTATTTAAAAAATTTTTTAAATAGCAGATGTTGTCAAGGATGCAGAGAAAAGGGAACACTTATATACTGTTGGTGGTAATATAAATAAGTACAACCTCTATGTAAAAAAGTATGGAGATATTGCAAAGACCTAAAAACAGAACTACCATTTGATCCAGCAATCTCAATATTAGGTATCTACTAAAAGGGACATAAACCATCATATCAAAAAGATACCTGTAGTCATATGTTTATTGCAGTACTATTCACAATTCCAAAGATACAGAGTCAACTTAAGTGCTCATCAACAGATGATAAAATAAATAAAATGTCTCATATGTATACCATGGAATACCACTCTGTCATAAAAAAAAAAAAAAAAGAATGAAATTTTATCTTTTGCAGCAACATGAATGGAATTGGAATTCACTACCTTAATGAAACACTTCAGTGACAGAAAATCAAATACCACATGTTCTGTCTTACAAGGGAGAAAGTCAGGGCTAAATTATGTGTATACATGGACATAGAGAGTGGAATAATAGACATGGGAGATTTGAAAGGTGGGAAACTGGGAGGTGGTGTGCAGGAATAGGAATTAGCTAATGGGTACAATGTACACTACTCAAGTGATGGTTACACAAGATGCTCAGACTGTATCACTATACAATATATCCACGTAAAAAAACTGGGCTTGTACCCTCTCAATCTATATTTTAAAAAAATCATTATATGCTTTTTATTTCAGTGAATGGAAACTGCTGACAAACACCTTTGTTTTTCAGAAAAATACTTGTAAGTCAATCTTGATAACATGTTACCAGAACATTTTTCTTTCTCCACTGGGCACTGTTAGACACATGGAGAAATCTTGCAATAAAAGGCAAATTTAAGCATGCTTTCTTTAAGATGCATCTTTTATCTGTTATCTTTCAGGGAAAGGACGTGTTTTTGACAGATAAACACCTTTGCAAGCTAGCCTTGAAAATAGGTTATTAGACCATGCTTCTTTCTTCATTGGGTCCTATTAGGACAAATTCAGAAATTCAATAATGAAAGCTGAATGTAAGCTAATTTCTTTTTACAATTACAATAATACTGACTTTTATATTTACCCATCTATTTGTATTTACCAAAAATGTTAATATCATCTAGCGGCTATTAGGTACTATCTCGTGTATTTGGATTGCAACCTGAAAGATTCCTTTTGCATGTTTTGTAGGGCAAGTGTAGAGATAATGGATTCCCTGGGCTTTTGTTTATCTGGGAATATGTTAATTTCTTCCTCATTTTTAAGAATATTTTTGCTGGATATAGAATTCTCAGTTAATGATTTTTTTTCCTTGTAGCACTTTAAATATGTACTCCCACTGCATTCTGGCATCCAAGGTTTATGCTGAAAATCAGCAAAAAATCTCATTGAAGATCTCTTGTATGTTATGTCTCTTTTCTCTTGTTAATTTCAAGATTATCTCTTTGTTTTTGGTTTTCAACAGTTTGATAATAATATGTTTTGGTGTAAGTCTCTTTGGATTTATCTTGTTCTGAGTTCTGTGACTTTCTTAGATTTGTATATTCATGTTTTCAACAAATTTGGGGAATTTTCCACCACTAGTTTTGAATTCTTTCTACTCTTTTCTTTTATCTTCTCCTTCTGGAATTTCCATAATGCATATGAAAGTTTACTTGATGACATACCATAATTCCTTGAGATTTCATTTTACTTTCCTTCATTATTTTATTTCTGCTCCTTATGCTCTATAATTTTAAATGTCCTATCTTCATATTTACTAATTCTTTATTGTGCTTTCTTAAATTTGCTTTTTAACACTTCTGTTGAATATTTGAATGTATTTATTGGAAACAGATTGAACTCCAGCATCTATTTGGTTCCTTTTCATAATTTGGGTCTCTTTGTTGAGATTCTCGTTTTGTTGATATATAGTTTTCCCAATTTTCTTTAGTCTTTTTTTAAAGTTTTTCTTTAAATCTTTGAGCATATTTAGGATAATTGTTTTAAAGTATTTTTCTAGTAATTCTGATGCCTATTCTTCTTTCAGGACATTTTCTGCCTATTTATTTTCTTCCTTTGAATCCTTTGAATAGACCAGATTTTCATGGTTCTTTGTCTTGTGGTTTTCATTGTTATTGAATATTGGGTATTTGTTAAAACAACCACATCTCTCAGCATTTGCAAACTAGGCTCTCTGCCAGGTAGCTCTGCGCTAATTAGCTAGGCAAGTTCTTACTCCTGGGAGCAGCTTGACACAAAAGCTTAATATCTTTTAAAGTCATGTGTCTCCTTTGGGCCTATATGTTGCTTTTATAATTCTCTCATATAGACAGTTGATTTTCGATGCCTTTCTCTCTCATCTCCTGAATGTCTTACCCCTGCTTCTCCTCAGTGTCTTAGATGCTGTATTGTATGTCTCTACCAATAATCTCTTGCCCTAGACATTTTCAAGTCTGTAGTCTTCCTGAAGCTTTTTATGAGCACTGCCTGTTACCCTTCTGTCTGAGCTTCAAGCTAGGTGAAACAGAGACCAGTTCCTCAAGCATGCCCCAATACTGGTTAGAACATAGCAAATAACATTTGCTCTTCTTTCTCCAGTTTGAGGTAGGTAGACAGTATCCCCCTGTCAGTCCACGCTCATTTATATAAGGTAGGGTTATACAGATAAAAAACTAATGGGCTATCTCAGCTGCATTTACTCTTAATCCCAAATTTTCCGTCCAGGTTAAAGACACAACCCACCCCATCAGGCCTTTTGAAATTCTGACCTAAAGATTTAAAAATATGGGTTACACCTCCTTGCTTTGGAATTAACCTTTTTCTGGTAATTGCAGCTGTGGCCTTGGTCCTGGGGCCACTGTATCAAACAGAAAAAAAAAAAAAAAAAAAAAAAAAAAAAAAAAAAAAAAAAAAAAAAGCTAAACAGATGTAGGGAAGAAAGAAAAGGAAATAAATTATAGTCATCATGTTAGCATCCTCCCACATTCTGTGTGGGAGAAACAGATTAATTTTATCTATTGGAGATATTTCCTTTGCCCGCCTCATATTGAGTGTGAATGCATACTTCATGAAAACATGCATGCCAGCCCTTCAAGCCTATATCTCTCCCAGTTTTAAGTAATCAATGTTTCAATGTTTCAATTGCCCACTCTAATCCTCTATCAAACTATTATTTTGAGGAGGAAACCTCTCTGCCCATTATTGGACATTTTTTTTTCTTTTCTTCTTTTTGGTTTTTCGTTACTTTTGTCTTTTTCTCTTTTCTTTTTTTATATTTCTGTGGGGAAATGAGGAGCTAGAACTCTCAAGTCCACCACATTCCTGATGTTACTCCTCCCTTGCCTACATCTTGAAGAGCAGAGATCTCAACTGGTATTTGGTTTAGATAAAGTTGACATACAGCTTGAAACAATGCTTAATATTGAAATCTCTATTATTTATATTATTTACAAAAATTTATTCTTTTGATTTATAGTGTAATGTAACTCTGCTACTTAAAGACTTGCATAGAAAACGTAGAATCTTAGCCCAAGTAGAGTGCTATATTTGAAGTTTCTATTTCTGTGGTAAAATGAGAGTACCTAGTATGTACTAAGAGGAAAGAAGAATGACAGATGGTATTAGGAGTAGGATTCATAGCAGTCATTGAAAGAGGAATTAGGTAGTCAGCAAGAGTTACCATTTTCTTCACAATTATTCTTTTGAGCAGCTTTGCTTCATTCCCCAAACCTTCAAATATTACAGGAAATTACCAGGAACCCAATGGTCACTAACAGCTCACTCAAATAAAAGTGGATATTCTTTCATTTTTTTCACTATGGCTTTTTTAAATTTTATTTTTACTATATGAAGACAAACCAAACAGCCAAGTAGAATTAATCAATTCTAATTTTCCACTTATACCTAAAATTCTCCAATTATAAGAGTTGCATATTATAAATATAAGTATATCAGAGAAGAAGAATGACAAAGAATATTCAAGGCTTTTTCCAACTAAAGAGGATTCTTTAATATCTAGTTTTCTAGGCCATTGTTGGGTAGATTAGGTTAATCGGTCAATAAAAGGACTAAAAACCAGATAGTTAACTTATCAAAAAGATTAAATGGGCTGAGAGTTTTCTATGAAAGAGAAAAGTATAAATGCAAAGAGAAAAGCAGGATGCAATATTAATGAAAAGATAAAGCCAGTATCGCCTGGCTTTGAGAAAAAGCTTGAGGTATTCATGAAGAAAGGTGTAGGGATTGGGGTCATCTGCTTTGCTGAGACAAATGAAATTTTAGTTGATGGATGGCTAGAGAGAATGCTTTTAAAGTTTAACTGGGTGTTATGAATAGAAACTCTCTTTAGAATGCTCTGAAGGGCTTTTGTAAAGATTTATTATATGTTAGACAAATGTTCTATGCCATAAAAATTATGCTGATTCTTGGGTCACAAGAAAGTTTGACTTTATGCAGACTATATAACTAAATACTCGATGTTGAATTTGTTGTTCTACATACAAAAATAGTCAATTCTTTTTTTATTTTCTGGAAGTTTTCATATAAACAATTATAGTATGTGTTCTGTTACCAATAACTGAAAATTCAAGTTTGTTTAAATTTACTGAGATTTATAGGATTTACTGGCTGATGGATCTGTAAGTCCAGAAGAAAGTTATATAGTACCACCCAAGAGAAAAACATGCTTACTTATAAAAAAATTAATCTCTTGAGAACTTTCAGGAAGAGTATTGGGATTCATTCTTATTGGTCCACATAAGTGACATGCCAAATCCAGAACCAATGACCTGGCCACGCCAGGATAGCAAATTATACTAACTGGCTTAAGTTGTTCCTACTACTGGGTATTGTGTCAGCTTCCCTCAGTCCAAAGTACATAAAGGGAAAAGGAGAATGAGTGAAAATGCAGATTCAGTAAGAAAGGAGAATGATTATAGATGCTAGGTAAGCTAATACCAACATCCACTACATATGCAGTTTATGCTCAAATTTTGCTGATATTGTCAACAAGGCCATACAATTTGCAAATTGATCATTAATTTCGAATTCTCTTGTTGATTTTTTATAATCAACAGGAATGTTGAGTTATTCCTTTTTAAGCCCATAAACAAATGACTAACTGCTTAACTTTCTTAAAAAATGATTAATGCAAGTACTACAGTAAAGTTTCTTAGGATCAGAAACTTGAGTTTATTTCCTGCATCTATATTTTCCTAGATCTATAAACTTGAGTGACTCATTTAGCATCTCTGACTCACAAGTTTCTTATCTCGGCATCATGAAGATTATTGTCATCGTTATCTTTCAGAGCAGAGATTTGTCAATACATTGCTTCTGGATACTTAACAATAAGGGTTGACATTTTAGGTAGAAGAGTAAAACTAGAAGCCTATGTGATAAATTTTGATTAAAATATATTCTATATTCTTAGTCATAGAAGAGAATACTATTCCCTATTCTTCTGATTTCTGTGGAGTGAGATCCACTACAAGCCAATTTGTGTCTCTTTCTTACTTCACACCTTTTACTCATCCTTGTGAATAAGAAAATGTTACTTGATTCGTGGGCAACAGCCATTTATCCTTCTTTTGTTGACTGTATAGAATTAATCTATTAAAATCTTACATGTGCTATATTATGTGCCACCAAAATTTGCATATTCAACCCCTAACCACCACTGTGATATGTATTTGATGACAAGATCTTTAAGAGGTAATTAAGGTTAAATGAGGTCATTAGGTTGGGGCCCTAATCTGATAGGGCTGCTGCCCTTATAAGAAGACAAAGAGACATAGATATCACTCCTCAATATGTAGACACATCAGGAGGCAGCCATCTGCAAGCCAGGAAGAAAGATTTCATCAGAACCTGACTATGCTGGCACTCTAATCTTAGACTTCCAGCCCCCAGAACTGTGAGAAAAAAAGCATTTCTGTTGTTTAAGACACTCATTCTGTGGTATTTTGTTATTGTAGTTCAAGCTGATAAATACCAAAGGCTACAAAACTTTCTCACATGCGTGAAAATACAAAGCAGTGCACTCCAAGGGCCTGCATGTCCATAAGAATAATGGGAAAATAAGCAAAAAACTCTCAAAAAACTTTGTGGGAACTCTGAAAAATAGTTAAAAGTTTACAGAAACGAAGCCAATGACGGATAAAGTAAAAGATGATTTAAACATTTTAGGAGAGCTTTGTGGCTTTATAATATACCCTACCATCCGCTTCCCTGATCAGTGACGGTCTCGAAGCCAGCAGCCTAAATTTCAGGTATGTGTGCTTGGTTCTGGAGGGAGAAGAGTAAACTTTCTTTTCATTGAATTTATGTTTTACTTTTCCGGCCTATCCAAAGACTTCCTGAAGGACTGAAACAATGTGCTTGCCATCTTTTGCCTTACCCAGAACTTTCTGACGCTAGAAAAGTGGCTAAGGAGAGGACTTTCCTCAAAAACATAGGCTAATGAACAAGCCATCATCACTTCTCATCAAAAAGAAGGACAAAGTAGTCACCAAAAGTTATCACTTCCTTCACAATTTTTCTTTTGGCAAGGTTTCTACTTTTCCCACAAACTTCCAATACTATAGAAACTGACGAAAGTACCCTTGGAAATGGTCATTCTAGAAGCACGATAAAATAAAATGTTCTCTATTTTTTGCTGTGGTACTTTATATCATTTTTACTCTGTGGAGACCTGGAATAAAAGAATACAGTTTGGGCAAATAATAGAAACACTGAAAGCTAAAAGGAAAAATTGGAGAGGAATACAATGGTGAAAATGGGCTTTGAAAAGCTCTAATATATGCCCAAAGATCTAGAAAGCTAGGTGCATGCCTAGGACAGAATTCACGAAATCACCATCGCAAATTTTAACTAAGACAGTGGAAGAGATTTGACCTAATCAAATCCATCTTGCTTCCAACCTCCAAGTTGTCCTTGTTCATTCCTGGGTGTAGGCTGAACTAACTTTGAGAGGAACTTAGTTTATAGTTTAAAAAGGCTGAACTAATTTTAGGAGGAACTTAGTTTATAGTTTGAAACCAAAATGATAACAACTATTTTCGAAAACAAACCTCCTTCTTGCCTGAGGACAAGACTGTCATTGTAGGACTAACAAATTAGCCACAAGATTGGGAATTATGGCTTAGGAGTCATACAGCTGGAGGCTACAAGATTCTGACCCTCCCTAAACTGCTCCTAAGATCAGCTCTCGAGATATTTTGCAAACCCTACACTTGATGTATCAAGTGGCATCAACCAGATCCATTAATGGGCTCATCTGATCTTGTGGCCCTCCATTCAAGAATTGACTCAGCACAAGAAGACAGCTTCAGTTGCCAATGATTTCATCTCCTACCTAAACAATCAGCACTCCTGGCTTACAGGCCTCCCCCCATCAACGAAGTTTTCCTTAAAAACTCTGGTCCCTGAATACTCTGGAGACTGATTTGAGTAATAATAAAACTCTGGACTCCCATATAGCCGGCTCTGCATGAATTACTCTTTCTTAATTACAATTTCCCTGTCTTGATAAATGGGCTCCGTCTAGACAGCAGGCAACATGAACCCACTGGGTGATTACATGCATGCTGGGAAAAAAAATGGTAAGAATCTAGACTTTTACTACCAGCTAATCATCAGCTCAGCAAAACCAAAAATTGAAGGCTAAAACAGAATTATAAATAATATTGAAAGAGTGCTTTAAAATAGAACCAATCTGCAAAAACATGGTATTTCTTTTTTAAATTTTCTTACTTTTATTTGACTCCAGGCATTTAAGAAAACTTTTCAAATAACTAGATGGCCGCAAGCTAAAAAAAATAAATTGCAGAGACCACACAAAACAATGAATATGGTCTATACAAAAATAGTTCAGAAAAGTCACCAAACTGCTACAACCCACAGCAAGCAACAAGGAAAACTCTGAGCAGGGGGAAGAATTTGATATCCACAGTTACCACATTATCCAAAACGTCCATTCTTCAACAAAAAATATGAACCAACTTTTTTTAAAAAAAAGAAAACATGGCTTGCTCATAAGAAAAAAAGGAAATTAATGTAAACTGTCTTTGAAAAAACGTATCTATTGTACTTGCTATGCAAATATTTTAAGTCAATTATGTTAAATATCCTCAGAGGTAAAGGAACCATGGACAAAGACCTAAAGGAAACCAGGAAAATGATGTCTCTACAAATAGAGTGGTGTTAAAAGATTGAACCTTTTTTTAAAAAAAAAAAATGCAAATAGAAATTCTGGACTTTAAATATACAAGTGAAGATATGGAAATTTTATTAGAGGATTTTAATATCAGGTGTTGGTAGGCAGAAGAAAGAATAAGTGAACACAAAGATAGATCAATAGAAATTATCCATCTTGAGGAAGAGAACCAAAAGGAACAAAGAAAAATGAACAGAGCCTAAGAGACCTGATCTGATTTGAATTGCCTATGGCAATAGTGAGGCAGATTAAGATAAAGACTGACAAAAAGGCCAGAGTCTCTTGGCTCAGTTTCCTGCTGGAGACCTAAAGCATTTTGCTCAAGAATAGGTAGAAAAAAATCAGATATATTTTTTACCTGCAAGAGATAGGTAGCTTTTTTACCTGCAAGAGTAGGTAAATAAAAGTCAGGAGTTGGAGAAGAGAAGTTTCTTTGTTTTTGTTGTTTTATTTTTTGTTTTGTTTTGTTTTTTGAGGATTTTTTTGTTTTGTATTTTTTTTTTATTAGAGAGAGAAGTTTCTAGAACTCCTTGATACAGAAGCTCCATGCACTGTGGTACTAAAACCCATTGGTGAAGTCCTGACTTGAATTATAATTAGATTTAGAGAACATAAAAATGTGCATATTGATAGGGTTAAGAAAACTGGAAGGCTTTATCAGGCTTTATGTAAAGAAGTTTGTGTCTCCTTTAACTGAATGTTTTACTGGAATAAATGTTATATCTAGCTGCAGAATACTTCTTCTATCTAGTATTATAAAACAAAAACTGATGATAAAATCCTAATGAAGGCTATAATCATGAATGTAAGGCTTGATAGAATTAAGATAAAAGTTTGTAGGAAAATTGATATATTGAATTGGCTTTCTGTGAAGTACTTGTCACTTTACCGGATAGTATTATGGGATGGATATTGTATCTTATTAGGGAATGTTTCCCCTACTTAGTATTATAAAACAAAAGGCATGTAAACCTGCCCTTCAAGTAATAATTGGACATGCTAATTGGGAACCAGTAAGATTACCCAAGCCCAAACAATATAGAGTGGAAGCGGGAGTGTTGATATAAACAAATAATCTGTGTGATTACCCTGTGTGGAATGTATACTGTATACATGATGTCTTGAATGATGTAAGATCAACACTCTAATGAAAATGGCAGTGCCAAAAAGAGTTCTATAATAAAATGGAGATAGTTTATACAGGATCATGTGACCTGGAGAATGCTAGGAGAAGATACTCAAAAGCACGGAGCCTCTTTTCCCCTAGGATGGAATCTGAAACAACAGTTCTCAACTGAAAAACAAAGAGCTATTTGGTGTTTGGATGGCAAGTCCAAGATGAACGGACATCCTGCTTGGAAGGCCACCACTCTGTTTGAAGAAGGTAAGAAATCTACTCAGTGAGCTGAACTTTATGTTGTTTTCCTAGCAGTAATGGAAGAATTGAACAGTGATTAAAAAGCCACTCTGTCTGGGATTTTACTTACTTATGGACAGTGGCCAAAGGCCTGGACACATATTTAGGGAGGAGGGCAATGAAAACCTGGCCTATTCAAGGGATGCCATACACGCATCCCTATAGGGCCAAAAATCTGAAGGGTGTACTAAAGTAGAACACGTTAATGAACATCAGAACTCCCTTCTAGGTATGGAAGGTGACTGGAATCAACAAATAGTTATCCCCATAGGCTTGCTTTAGGTGGCCATCTGGGTCCATGAAATAAGTGAATATGAGAGAACTACAGCTATGCAGAAATAAGCTGAATCTACATATATTCATCTTACAGCCTCTGAGGTACAAATTGTCAAGGAAAACTTTTCTGTCTGCCAGCAAAAGATATAGATACTACAGAAGATTATGTGGCAGAATCCCTTGTTGGAAGGACCTGAATATAGCCAGCAAATGAGACTGATGCTGGTAGCCCTAGTGGGCTACAAATGGGTCTTAACAGAAATAGACACTGAATCTGGGCTGGGATTTGCTTACCTGGTAGAAGACGAAAATGTTCAGAATGCTGTAAAAGAAATGAAATAGCAGACATTGTACCAATTTGAACTTCCAAGTTATCTTTCTTCAAGGAACATACTATATAGCCCATGTGTTCCATATGATCAGATACTTGTCTGCCTCAAAATAATAGTTTGATAGAAAATTAGAGTGGGCAATTGAAACACTGGTTATTTAAGATAGGAGATATAAGCCTGAAAGGCTGGCTTACATGTTTTCATGAGTTTGAGCTCACAAACAACATGACGAAGCCAAAGGGAGTGTCTCCAATAGATAAATTATCCTGTTTCCCCTGGAGAGGCAGGGAGGATGCCAGTATGATAACTATATTTTGTTTTTCTTTCTTTCTTCTCTACATCTGCTTAACTTTCTTTTTACTGACTGAGGCAGTGACCACAGGACCAAAGCTGCAGCTACAGTTGACAAAACAAGGTTGATTCCAAAGCAAGAAGCTGTACCCATATTTTAAAATCTTTATGTCAGAATTACAAAGAGTGTTGGGGTGGGTTACATCTTTAACCTATCCAGAAAAAAAATGGGATTAAGAATAAATGCAACTGTACTGCCTACTGGCCAAGATAGCTCACTAGTTCTATATTTATGTAACCCTACCTCATATGAATAAGAGTGGACTGAGAGGGAGATACCTGCCAAACAAATATTGTTGCCTGCAATCTAGACAAGAACAGTGGCTGAACTTAATGTCCCTTTCATTAAGGGTGTTACTACTTTGGGTATTAATGAAGAGAAAGAGGAATAATAGCTGAGGATTAAAAAAATAAAAATACGGGAAAACTGGCTAGCCATGTGCAGAAAACAGAAACTGGACCCCTTCCTGACACCTTACACTAAAATTAACTCCAGATGGATTAAAGACTTAAACATAAGACCTGACACCATAAAAACCCTAGAAGAAAGTCTAGGTAAAACCACTCAGGACATAGGCGTAGACAAGGACTTCATGACCAAAACACAGAAAGCAGTGGCAACAAAAGCCAAAATAGACAAATGGGACCTAATCAAACTCCACAGCTTCTGCATGACAAAAGAAACAGTCATTAGAGTGAATCAGCAACCAACAGAATGGGAAAAAAATTTGCAATCTACCCATCTGACAAAGAGATGATACCCAGAATTTACAATTAAAACAGATTTACAAGATAAAAAAAACAAGCCCATTCAAAAGTGGGTGAAGGATATGAACAGGCACTTTACAAAAGAAGACATACATGAGGCCAACAAACATATGAAAAAATGCTCATCATCACTGGTCATTAGAGAAATGCAAATCAAAACTACATTGAGATACCATCTCACGTCAGTTAGAATGGCGATCATTAAAAAATCTAGAGACAACAGATGCTGGAAAGGATGTGGAGAAATAGGAACACTTTTACACTGTTGGTGGGAGTGTAAATTAGTTCAACCATTGTGGAAGACAGTGTGGCGATTCCTCAAGGACCTAGAAATAGAAATTCCATTTGACCCAGCAATCCCATTACTGGGTGTATAGCCAAAGGATTATAAATCATTCTACTATAAGGACACTTGCACACGAATGTTCATTGCAGCACTGTTTACAATAGCAAAGACCTGGAACCAAACCAAATGACCATCAATGATAGACTGGACAGGGAAAATGTGACACATATACACCATAGAATATTATGCAGCCATCAAAAACGATGAGTTCATGTCCTTTGTAGGGACATGGATGAACCTAGAAACCATCATTCTCAGCAAACTGACACAAGAACAGAAAACCAAACACCGCATATTCTCACTTATAGGCGGGTGTTGAACAGTGAGAACACATGGACACAGGGAGGGGAGCATCACGCACTGGGGTCTGTTGGAGGGAAATAGGGGAGGGACAGCGGGGGGTGGGGAGTTGGGGAGAGATAGCATGGGGAGAAATACCAGATATAGGTGAAGGGAAGGAAGGCAGCAAATCACACTGCCATGTGTGTACCTATGCAACAATCTTGCATGTTCTTCACATGTACCCCAAAACCTAAAATGCAATTAAAAAAAAGAAGCTGAAAAAAAAATATTTGTACATCCACATTCATAGCAGCATTGCTCATAATAGTCAAGAAACACAAGAAACAACCCATGTGTTTATCAATAGTTAAATGGATAAACAAAATGTGGTGTGTATGTATGTATAACTTTATACACACATGCACACACGCACACACACACACAACGGAATGCTATTCAGCCTTAGAAAGGAAGGGAATTCTGAATATGTAGGAATTCTGACACATACTAAAACATGAATAAATTTTGAAGATATTATGCTAGGTGTCATAAATGAGTCATAAATGGTCAAATATTATATGAGCCAACTTATATGAGGTAGCTAGAGCAGTCAAATTCGTAGAGCTAGAAAAGAGAATGGTAATTGTCAGTAGCTGGGAGGAGGGAGAATGAAAAGTTATTGCTTACAGAATATCAGTTAGGGAAGTTTCAGTTATGGTTAGAGAGTTTCCGTTTCAGAAGGTGTAAACGTTCTAGAGATGAATGGTTGCTGTGTTGCAGAACAATGTGAATATGCTAATGCCACAAAACTGTATTAAAATAGTTCAAATGGTATTTTGTATTATGTATACTTTACCAGAATAAAATAATTTTCAGTTATGTTAAATAAATAAATAAAAATACGTTAAATAAGGAGGAAAATCCAATACATATTTATATTTCAGAACTCAATTTTACCAGATGCCTGAAATGGTGCAGCTATGTGTTTGTTGCATTTGGAACCTGACAAGATCGAATGAAAGTCTGTAAACCTGAGTTAATTCACTCTGAGAGACATTTTCATGCATATAATAAAGGGCTAGATGAATTATTAATGACTGAATAGGACAGTAGTGATGTGGCAATATCTTTTTGCCACTATGATCCTTGTATTAGAAGAGATCCATGGTGAAAGATCAGGGGGTGCCCTGTGGTATAATATAAAATATGTTTGGTCCTTGTCCCTGGTTCCTATCATAGAACTCTTAAAACTTCTGGAATTTCCAGAGGCATAGGAGTATGTTTTGCTATTCATAATGAGCCCCTTTGATAACTCTGGAGTTTATGATAATAAAGTTACTTAGGACGGGTCCCTTGGATAGCCAGTCACCAGATGGGGCCAGTCACCAGAAAGAACAAATAATTAGAGGATTAGAGGGTTAGAATTTTCAGTGACACCCACTAATTTCTGGGATGTGAAGGAGTGCTGTGGATCAAGTTCTATAACAACCCTTGAGCAACAAGATTTGATGAGCTTTTGGGTTGCTGAACACGTGGAGGAAAAGTCTTGTGGAACTAAGCCCTCAGCCTGTGAGATCTGATACTATATCCAGGTAGTCTGCCTATAACTTCTGTCCTCCTGAAATGTTTAAAACCAAGCTGTAACTTAACGACCTGAGGCAGGTGTTTGCAGGACCCCCTGAGGCTGTGTCATGGGTCAAGGTCCTCATATTTGGCTCAAAGTAAATCTCTTCAAATATTTTACAGGGTTTGGCTTTTTTCATCAACAATGCCAAGTGATCTTCAACAAGGGTTCCAAGATTATTTAATGGGGAAAGTGTAGTGTATTTAACAAAGAGTGTTAAAAATATATATCATCCACATGCATAAGAGTGACAAAAAAATCACTCACAATGGATTAAAGCCCTAAACATAAGATCTAAAGCTATAAAGCTCCCAGAAGAAAACATAGGGGAGGATCTTTATGATGTAGAACTTGCCGATGATTTCATGGATATAATATCTAGAGCATAGGCAACAAAAGCAAAAATGGACAAGTGGGATTGTGTCAAACTAAAAAGATTCTGCATGGCAAAGGAAAAAACAGAGTGAAAAGGCAACTATAGAATAGAAAAAATATTAGTAAATTACATATTTAATAATGGTTAATATCCGGAATATATAATGAACTCCTACAACTCAACAATAATATCAAATGACCCAATTTAAAAAAGGACAAAGTACTTGAATAGACATTTCTCTAAAGATACACTAACAATAATATGAAATGATGCTCAGCATTACTAATTGAGAAATACAAATCAAACCCACAATGAGATATCACCTCACTCAACAGAGGGAAAAGGCAATCTATAGAATGGGAGGAAATATTTGCAAGCCATATAGCCAATGAGGGGTTAACACCCAAAATGTATAAGAAACACCAGGACAGGTATGGTGGCTCATGATTGTAATCCTGGCACTTTGGGAGGCTGAGGTGGGAGGATTGCTTGAGGTCAGGAGTTCAACACCAGTCTGTACAACATAGAAAGACCCCGTCTCTAAAAGAAAAAAAAATTAGCTGGGCATGGTAGCATACATCAGTAGTCCTAGCTCCTCAGGAGTCTGAGGCAGGAGAATCCCTTGAGCCCAGGAATTTGAGGCTGGAGTGAGCTATGATCATGCCACTGCACTCCAGCCTGGGCAACAGCTAGAAAAGAAAAGAAAAAGAAAAGAAAAGAGAAGAGAAAAGAAAAGGAAAGAAAGAGAGAGGAAGGAAGGAAGGAGGGAGAAAGAGAGAGAAAAGGAAAGGAAGAAAGAGAAAGAGAGAGAAAGGAAGGAAGGAAAACAGAAAGGAAAGGAAGAAAGAGAGAAGGAAGGAAGGAAGGAAGGAAGGAAGGAAGGAAGGAAGGAAGGAAGGAAGGAAGGAAGGAAGGAAGGAAAAGGAAATGAAAGAAAGACTTAAATTCAATAGCTGGTCGGGCGTGGTGGCTCACGCTCGTAATGCCAGTACTATGTGAGTCCGAGGTGGGTGAATCGTTTGAAGTCAGGAGTTCAAAACCAGCCTGGCCAACATAGTTAAACCCCATCTCTACTAAAAAATACAAAAATTAGCTGGGTATGGTGGTGCTTGCCTATAGTCCCAGTTACTCAGGAGGCTGAAGCAGGGTAATTGCTTGAACCTGGGAGGTGGAGGTTTCAGTGAGCTGAGGTTGCACCACTGCACTCCAGCCTGGGTGACAGAGCGAGACTCCGTCTCAAGAAAAAAAAAAAAAAAAAAAAAGAACTACTCAATAGCAAAATACTAACAATCCTATTTAAAAAAGAGCTAGGGACTTTAACATTTTTTTCAAAGAAGACATACAAATGGCCACAAGTACATGAAAAGATATTCAAGTAACTAATCATTAGGAAAATGCAAATCAAAACCACAATGAGCTATCACTTCACACCTGTTCGAATTGCTATTAACAAAAAACCTAAAGACAAGTGCTGCTAAGAATATAGAAAAATTAGAGCTCTTGTGCACTGTTGATAGGATTGTTAAATGGTGCAAGCACTGTGGTGGAAAACAGGAGTTCTAAAAAAAAATTAAAAATGGAACCACCATATGATCAAACAGTCCCACTTCTGAGTATGTATCCAAACGAATTGAAGGCAGGTCGTCAAAGAAATATTTGCACACTGATGTTTAAAGCAACACTATTCACAGCAGCCAAGTGGTGAAAGTAACCCGGTTGTTCATAAATGAATGGATAAGTAAAATGTGTTATATATAATCATTCAGTCTTAAAAAGGAAGAAAATTCTGTCATATACTACAAAATGGGTGAACCATGAGGACATTATGCTAAGTGAAAAAGCCAGTCACAAAAGGCAAATACTGCATGATTCCATGAACATGAAGCATCTAAACTAGTCAAACTAATAGAAAGTACAATGATGGGTACCAGGGGCTGGGGCAATAAGGAAAAGGAAAGTTGTTTAATGGATATGGAGTTTGAGATTTGCAAGGTGAAATATTTATAATGATCTGTTTCACAACAATGTAAATATAATTATCATTACTGAACTCTACACTTAAAAATATTTATGATGCTACATTTTTAATGTGTTTTTAACACAATAAAAAAAATTCCGCATCACTGGCACCCTCAGTTTTAAGCATAATAGAGTGAATTTATAAAAATTTGTATTGGCTTGTTTGGGGAGGGAATTAATATGTTCTATGTGTCGGAAGAAAGGACCAAAGGGATATTTCATGACTCAAGTTTGCTGTGCATATATATTCACAGGTTTTCAAATATCAACATGACCTACCACATGTCTTAGATCCCTATAGGTAAGCAGGGACATATGACTTGTTCAGGAAAATGCACGTTTACTTCTATCCTGAAACATTTAATTCCTATTGAGACAATCTTCAGTGATTTCTTGCAGCTTATGGCAATTGAAAAGGCCAATGTTTCCATATTGATGGAGCCTCCATCAACCTGGATTCCTGAGTTACTGGTAGGGAGCAAAGCTGTACAGTGACCCACATTAGACATGTGCCATATATGGGAATTTTTGTTTTATTAAATTATTAAGATGTGTTAGTAAACATAGGTTTTGCTGACTAACGTATGATGAGATTATACTAAGTGTTTCTTTAAAAATAACTGCTTCCATTATCTGTGATTATGCAGATATGCTCAGGGGATCTTGCCTTCACCAAAGGACATTCCTGATCAAGAAAGGAACTGAATCAAAAGAGTGAGAAGAAAAGCTCAAGCATTAACCATATAGAAAGGCACATTCAGAAAAGCTCAGAAAATTGAAACCCCAGCTTTCATCTTACTTAGCTGATCTTTGTTCCATTGACACCTCAAAGGTTAAGTGCTTTAGAGTCAAGATACTCATATTCACTCATGTACTTCTAGGAAAGGAAATGATTCAGGGCCCAAATTTAATAAGAATCTTCTTTTTCTTAAAAGTTTTTATGGATAATTGTTCCTCCATATTTATCTTCTATTCTTCCACAGTATTGTTATTTCAAATGGAAGATCATTTATATCTGTATTGATTATAATATTTTTTCCTTAAGAACACTGTTATCCTTTGTTCCTTTTTAGGCACCGTCTCTCATTAAACCTGATTATTTTTTAGAAATATGTTGACACTTCTAAAATAGTTCCACTGCCGTAAACAAAACAAAGAAACAAACAAAAAACAAATATAGGCTCTAACTTTTAATCAGACATATTATTTCATGGACATTTCCCCCCAATTTTTAAAAAGCAGCTTCCTTTAAAAATGAATTTTAGAACAAGGTTTTTTTTTTTGTACTTCAGGTTCTGGGGTACATGTGCTAGATCATGTAGGATTGTTGCATAGGTACATACATGGCAATGTGGTTTGCTGCCTCCATCCCCCCCCGTCACCTATATCTGGCATTTCTCCCCATGTTATCCCTCCCCAATCTCCCCACCCTCCACTGTCCCTACCCTAACCCCTCAACAGACCCCAGTGTGTGATGCTCCCCTCCCTGTGTCCATGTGTTCTCAAGATGGGTTTTTTTTTTTAGCCAGTGGTGGCCATCAAAATGCATTGCTTACAGGTCCTTCTGTGGGGGGTATAATGGGCTGCCAGCCTCAGCAGTTGCTCAATGGATTGACCACACACTTAGACCAAAACCACACTTCTTTCTGTCTGCTTGCTGACAATGACTGAGTATAGTAGAGGTACAAATGCAAGTTTATTCTGACAAGATGGGACTTCTCCGTCAAATGACTTTGGTCCAATATCTTCCTTCAGCCTGATCAATCCATTCTTGAAAATGTGCTTTAATCTGAGTCTCTTTCTTCTTCATTACCTCTTTCATTCCACAGTTGCCAGACCTGAAACATGGTCTAAAGGCGACTCCCATCTTTTGTCACTCTCTGCCAGAAAAAAGTATTTCATATGTCAAACCCTGTCTGAACATGTATTTGAAAAGAGAAAAAGAAGCTTTCTTTCAGATCCCTGATTTGGTAGTTTCTACACTTCCTGACCATCTATCTAAACTTTAATGAAAAGAAAGAAAAAACCATTAAGGCAGCTAAGTTATTTGGCATCTGAAATAACACCATTTTTGGAAAAACATTGTTATCAGGTTACTTTTGTTCTAATGGATTTTCTTGTAGAGAGATCCTAAAGGTCAAACCTTGAGGATAAGGAGTAGAGTACATCTTGAAGTGTCAAGAAATTCCAGCTGATAACAGGAATTATTTTTGGAAGCATACTCATAAAAGGGCTAGGGATTTAAAGTATCATGGTTAAAACAGAGGTGATAAACATATCTCTTGAATGATGGGTAAGAAGAAGGCAGATTTTCCACATTGTAAGAAGTCTAGGAGTTTTACTAAGTGGCAACCAGTAGAGAGCTCCTAAACAAAGAGCTTAGATCAGACTCTCAGAGAATTTTGTTTTCTTTTTTTGAGACAGAGTTTTTCTGTAGTTGCCCAGGCTGGAATGCAATGGCTAGATCTCTGCTCACCGCAACCTCTGCCTCCTGGGTTCAAGCTATTCTCCTACCTCAGCCTCCTGAGTAGCTAGGATAACAGGCATGCACCACCACATGTGGCTAATTTTGTATTTTTAGTAGACATGGGGTTTCTCCATGTTGGTCAGGCTGGTCTCGAACTCCCGCTCAGGTGATCTACCCACCTCAACCTCCCAAACTGCTGGGACTACAGGCATGAGCCACCGTGCCCAGCCCGAAATATTATATTAATGTATTTTTCTCAGTTTTCCATTCTGTAATACCTTTTATGATGCCTAAGCCATCAGCAAGGATTTGTTAAACTTTAACAATATTTATGTATTTATCCTTTACCAGGAGCCAGGAATTTTTCTCTGTGCTTCACATAATTAACTTATTTAATTCTTAGCACAATCTTGTTTGGTCTTATTAAAATTTGTCAATTTTGTTGATCTCTTCAAAAAATCAACTTTTGTTGATTTGGATTTTCTCAATTGTTTTTTCTATTTTTATTTTATTTATTTCTGCAATATTTTTATTATTTTCCTCATTTTGCTTGTGTTAAGTTTAGTTTGTTCTTATTTTTTACTTCCTCAAATTGTAAAGACAGGTTACTTAGGTCTCACTTTATTTTGCTTTAACGTTGGTATTTATAGCTATAAATTTTCCTCTAAGCATTGCTTCCACTGCATCCTATAAGTTTTGGTATGTTGTGCTTTCATTTCCATTTATTTTAAAGCAAAGCCCAATCCCTTTTGTGGTTTTTTTTCTTTAATTCATTGGTTATTTACGAATGTGTTTTTACATTTATACATATTTGCAAATTTGCCAAATGTCCTTTTTTGTTGATTTCTAATTTAATTCCATCATTGCCAAAGAAGACACTTCATATAATTTCAGTTTTTTAAATGCATTAAGACTTGTTTTATAACCTAACATAGGATCTATAATCAAGAATATTCCATGTGTACTTGAGAAGAATGCATATTCTGTTCTTGTTGAGAGCAGTGATTTATGAATTTCTCTTAGATCTAGTTTACAAATAAGTTGTTCAAGTTTTCTATTTATTTTTTGATCTTCTGTCTAGTTGTTTTATCCATTATTGAAGGTGGGGCATTGAAGTCTCAGACTGCTATTGTTAACCTGTCTGTTTCCTCCATCAATTCTCTGTTTTTGTTTCATGTATTCTGGAGCTTTGTTGTTAGGTACACTTATGTTCACAATTATTTTATCTTTTTAATGGATTGACCCTTTTATCTTTCTAAAATATCCTCCTTTGTCTCTATTAACAATTTTTTCAGTTCATTTTGTCTATATTAGTATACCCACTCCAGCTCTCTTCCATTACTATTTTCATGGTATATATTTCCATTCCTTTATCTTCAATCTACTTGTATTTTTGAATCTAGATGTGTCTATTACAGATAGCACACAGTTAAATCATGTTTTCTACCGATTCTGCCAATATCTGCCTTTTATTTGGAGCGCTTAATTCATGTACATATAATACAATTGCTAATGAGGTAGAATTTATGGCTGCCATTTGCTATTTGTTTTTTATATGTCTGATGTCCTCAGTTTTTCTTTTTCTTCGTTATTCTTGTCTTCTGTGTTGAATAGATATTTTCTAGTGCACCACTTTAATTCCTTTACTTTTTATATATTTTTTATTACTCTCTTAGTGGCTGTTCCTGGAATTAAAATTAGCATCTTTATAGTAGCAACTTAGTTCATATTAATACCAATTTTGCATCACTTATATACAAAAAAATTTGCTTTCATCCTTTGTGCTTTTTGTTATACAAATTACATCTTAATACATTGTGTTTTATATTTATTACTTATGTAGCTGTGTTTTAAATTAGTAGAGGAAAATTTGCAATGTTACTGAGTAAGCTAAAATCTAAACACTTCCAGCCCACCAAATGAAGTAATCTTAAAGTGCCCATGATGGTATATCACCAGCAAATGGTTCTTGAACAAAATCTCGTAGCTCAATACCTACTTGGAAAGAGTAATTGGAGGAGTTCATTAACAGGGATATGTTGCAGTAATCACCTATTAAATATTTCTGCCTGTAGATACAGGGAATTACACTAATGTTTATAATAGCCAATAATTAATAATTTCATCCCCAGGTGGTGCCAATTAACAAGAATGGTCTGGGCAACCACTTACTTGTATTAAATGGAATGTGAACCTTTATTCATACCATTCAAAAGCCGTAAGTTAGTGATAAAGTCATGTTTCAGAGGAAGAATCTACACCTCAGAAAACTTTTATCATCAATACATATAATAAAGAATGTAACTTAAACAATTATTAACCTTTTATTTGAATCTCAAACAGGACTTAGGTTAAAGTGTTTTCTAAGTGATTTTTTTCCTTTCTTGGAAAGATTAGATACTGTTTGATTTATAACTAGTTTAATTAATAAATCTATTGTTTTTCAATCTACTTATTTTGAGGGATGAAATAGAAAATGGTATCAAGTTAAGAAAACAGGATCAATGGTTTTAATCAACAGCATGGACATCCTGTAAGTAAACTATCAAGAGTTGACTGTACTTGAAATGTCCTTATAAAAAGCCTCTACTTTGAATCACTCTTGATTTTCTTTTTAAACAAGAAACAATTCAGGAAGAGGCTCAAAGAGATTAGAAGAGAAATGTGTGATGACAGATGGGTGAGCCTTCCAGTGCTCTGCTGCCAGGTAAAATGAGTCCACTGGAGTTGCTATCCATTTCTTCCACAGCTGTGAGGCAGCTAGAGGCACATTTCACTACTTGTTAGCGCAGACCCAGTCCATTTGGAAACTGTCTCGGGAAATAACAATTTGACATTTAATAATTCATTCATTGCTAAAGCCAATATTTTGGAATGGTATGTGAGGCATCTCATATTTAATAGCAAGAAATTGAGCTATTGCTGGCAAGGTCATAATACCTTTTTTGTTTTTGAAGCTTATAATTTAATAATACAAAAAAAAAAAAGGATGGCTCTTTGTATGCACATAAAAACTCATGGAAAACTTTGTTCTTTTAGTTCTGTAAAAAGGTAAACTCTTCCTTTTAAAAATTAATAATGTATAAGTCCAAGCACAGAGCTTATGGAGTGCTCCCTTTCAATAGAGCATACTTGTAAAATACCTTATGTATATCATTTAATTCTCAAAATATACCTGTTATTGGTATTAAACCTATTTTGCAAGTGAAGAAAGTGAGGTTATGAAAACATTAATTTAGTTACAAAAAACCCACACAACTAATAAATAAATTAACCCAATTTAAAAGTAGGTCTGCCCAACTTCAAAACCTGTATATCTTTATTACATCACGCTATTCCCCAATAATTATAGACTTATCTATTTCAAAGTATCAAGTCACTGGAATAGTTTCGATGATTAAAAAAAAAAGAAGAAGAAGAAGAAAAGGAAGAAAAATAAAGGAAAAAAGAGAAGAATATCTATTGAATCCCTGGAGAAGTGCTGAAAATCTACCGTTATGAACATATCATTTTCTTTTATGCTTTATGCCAGTGAAGAAGGAAAAAGAGAGAGAGAAAGAGAGAGTAACCTGAGGAATATACTCTGTGGGCCAGAATTCTCCAAAGTTTGCTGCATATAACATTAACACTGAAAAATTTTTAGGGACTGTCATCTGAAAATGAGTTGAATTAGTTCAGTAAACTACTGAGTTAAATACACTTAAAAAGGTATTTTCATTGTTGAATTTTTCCAAGCTTTTAATATGTTAATATGCCTGGCAAAGTTCCAAGAGGCACTATGGAAACACAGTTTCTCTAAATGTATCGTTTCACAGGAACCTGCTTTACCAAATTTGGTTTGCAGAATGCCAGCTTAAGAAATCCTCTTCCGTGCCATTTCAGTGACTGTCACCTAGTGTGACAGAAGAGAAACAGGTAAATGCTTGAGATGTCTGAAAAAATGGAAATATTCATGGGGTCTAGAGCTCCCCCAAAAGTTTACATTATAATTTTGCTTAAGGTTGACAAGGCTTGAAGAAATGTCAAGGAAAGCAGCACTTTTGTGGCCTGATCTCTCAACATACAGTTTTATTTTTTATATTTATTTATTTATTTGTTTTTTGAGACAGAATCTTGCTCTATTGCCCAGGCTGGAATAAAGTGATGTGATCTTGGCTCACTGCAGCCTCTGCCTCTCAGGTTCAAGCAATTCTCCTGCCTCTGCCTCCCAAGTAGCTGAGCTTACAGGTACCCACCACCATGCCCAGCTAATTTTTGCATTTTTAGTAGAGACAGGGTTTCACCATGTTGGCCAGGCTCCTCTCGAACTCCTGGCCTCAAGTAATCAGCCTGCCTCGGCCTTCCAAAGTTCTGGATTACAGGCATAAGCCACCTCACCCAGCCACAGTTTTATTTTTGTTTACTAATACGTGATGACTAGCTGCAAATTGAGGTAATAAATTTGTTCCTATTGCTCTTTCCTGTGTGGCCAGTGACCTTTCAATTGGAACTTTTCGCTTTGGTTTCAGGTGTAATAATAGCGTTCTATTACTAAATGTAGGTGTCCAAGTCACAGAGAGACCTAATGCATTATGCAAACATGGACCAAAATGAATGTGTACAGCTGCCATTCATTCGCCAGTATCAGCCTACGTGTAGTTAAAGTAGATGGCTGCCCAAATGTCATGATTTTCACCTTCCTACCCCTAAATATCTTCTCCCTCTCTTCCCTAAGAAATCATAGCACCTGGAATTCTTCCAATGAAGCTATATTCTTTGGGTTAAGTACTGCCCTCTATAGAGATCAATTTAAAAATGCAAAAATACCTCCAGAAGAGTCACATATACAATCCCTCATCATAATTTATCAGAACTTTTCTTCCGTGATAAGAGGAATGGACTCTCATATGTGGGATTGGGATAATGGGCTCCTGCAGGACACCAAAGAGAAACTTCAACTACTTACCAATTTGAATGTGAGCTATAAACTAACAAAAAACTAAGGAAACAAAATAAGTGGAAAATGCCTCCATTGAATTTCTTCTTTTTCCATTTCCCTAATAGCCAGCAACCCCCCACAGCTGTGGCTAGAAAATCAGACTGGGAGTGTTGGCATTCTAGTGTTATAGCCAATGCAGAAAGAGGCATAAATCACAGTGTTGATTAAAATCCTGCCCTGACATTTGGAAATTCCTCTCAAACACATTTGGGGAGAGAATTAAGATCCACAGGACAACTAAAGACTAAAATATGTGATACTAATTTTAAAGGTAATAAGATTTCCATTGAAGAAGAAATGAATGTGGGCTGGAACAATCAAGGAAGCTTACTGGAAGGTGAAAAACTTGAGCTCACTTTTTGAGCGCCCAAACCCAAAATGAGATACAGTAATGGTAGTTGTTTTTATGGAATCAAGCAGAGTTCAAAAATTGGTTTCATCTCTTGTGCCACTTCTACACAATATATAGTGGTGCCTGGAGCACCTTGTTGAGAAGCATGCTGAAAGCGCTTCCAGGGTTAGCATAAAAGAGTGTCCGTGATCAGTTTGGTGACATTTGCTATGAGATACAACAATGTTATCCGGGTATGGAAGCAAGAGCCCTCCAAAGGCAATTCTGAGCTGATAAAGATAAGCTCAAACATCTGAACCCCACCTGAACTAAGATAAATCAATAGTATATATTCTCTCTACCTCTGGGAAATTTGTTTCCCTACTTTTACATTATTTTAAATAGGAGATCTCCACAAACATTTCTCAGCATTACCTCTTTTAACAGAGAGACAGGAACTACCTTATAACATAGAATTTTAATTTTCAGTTTAGTTGAGTTCAAGCCATGTTTAATGGTTTAAAAAATAATTAACATGGGCTCAGTTTGAAAAATTATGTATGCAGTGAGAATGCTAAAACACAGCCTGCTTAAATGTCTGAGAACTAAAAGAATCTATCTTTATTTGGTGCCAATTTCTGGCTCTACACCAGATGGGCCTACTAGTGGCTGTGGTCCTGTAAGTTTTAAGAGGAGTTGAAGGGATGGAAAAATTCCATTTTAATGTTTCCCCTCACTACCCTCAGTATGGGTCTTCTCATAATATTATCTCCTCAAAAATCAGAAAACAATGCATTCTTTTCGGTATACCCTTGGTTTTTATGAATCTAAGATGATATTTAAATATATTATGTTTGTGGAGCTTCGCTTTTATCTCCAGAAAATTGTCATGTTTCCCTTTAAGAGAACGCTTTGTATTCTGTTGTCATAGCAACACAATGTGCTAGTAGGCTGAAAAACTGACATTTCCCCTTGATGTTTATTATTCATAATGCAGACACCATTTTCTCCATCACCTCCATCAGCACTAAGGGGTCTCTCCATTTAAATGTAAATTGACCATAAAAAGATAAAAGACTCCACTTTTACTGGCAATGAAAGGTGTCTGTCTTTGCCATTTTCTTCCTTTCTTCTGTGCTTCTGATTCAATACCTCCATAAAGGAGATGATCTTTAAAAGTTGAAGAGACATTTGCCATTCCACCAAAATTTGGGATCTTTCTTAGGCACATACCATGCCAAAAGAGAGGAAAATTGTCTCATCAACAGAAAGAATAACCTTGGCTAATATTTATAAACATAAATTTATACTTTTCAAAGTATTTGCACAAACATCTCAACCAGATGTCTTTACTGGACTGTAGACAGGCTCAAAATGCAATGCCTTCTCTATAATCTTCAAAACAAAGGCATACACAACCAGCCTGCTTTGGGTTTAAAAATAAGATATTCACATTTACTTTAGGAACAGTTTGTAGAAAGGTAGTTTCTACACATGATAGGCCTCTGTGAGACCACACAGAAGGTCTGCTGCCCACAAACCTCATTCAACCACTCTTTCCTCAGACAACCTGTTCAGCACATGTTTTCTTTTTCTAGAATATAGGCTCCAAGGAAGGTAAGAGCTTTGGCCCATTTGACATTTGCATGGTCTGAAACCATGGAAGAAAATACATCAGTAAGCTCCTCTTTCTTTGTTCACTTATATTTTTAGATTTTTAAAGACTAATCCTTTTACTCCTCAGTATTTATGGAATCAAATGGATAGGACTGGAAATTTGACCTGAACATAAATGTGTATTTAGAAAATGACTAAATAATTGTATATACTTGAAGAATGCTTTCCTGAAGAATTTGGAAAATTTTTCCAAGATTCACCCCAACTTCAAGCCATTAGTATTTTGAAATATGTTTATATTAGTAATCTTACAATTAGAAGCTTGTGAGTAGAGAATAGAAATTCCCATTTCTCCTTAATTCTGTTAAAGACTTTCCTAAATTCATGGTGCACATTCCTGCCTTAATAAGTGAAATGTTTGAAATGGATTATTTTTTTAATTTCTTTTTTTATTGTTGTTGTTAATGCTGTTGTAAAACTTCAAAGTTTATACCAGGAGCATCAGTTATTACTCTACAGTGGAAAGACAGTGTGGCAATATAGTTAGATCCTCAAGCAATAAAATCAGACCTTGGTTCGGGTCTTTGCTATGCCTCTTAATAGCAAGAAGTCATAGGAAGATAAACTTACCCCCTCTGGGCTTTAGTTCTTTCATTAGCAAAAAATATATTTTATAACAGTGTTTATTTATCCTTGTGAAGATTAAATGAGATTATGTTAAGTGCTTAGCCAAACATCTGGCATAATAGCGTTTACTGAGTATTAGCTAATGTTTATTAGTATAGCAGCAGGAGGTAAGCATGGATAGTCTCCAAAAAGTTATCATTTAAACTAAATTTTTTGATAAAAATTTATTTATTGATATTTGCCTCTTTGATTTCATTAAAAATGGGGAACAATGGGATCCATTACAGGGCAACCAAATCATCAAACATGCCAGTGAATTATTTTCACTACTCTCACAATAGCTGTATAGAATCAAAAGTAGGAAAGCATTCAAGAATCACCTTGTTAGAAGCTATTCCAGATATATGCAGTAAACTTGGACTTAAAAATCACCAATAAAAATTCTGCATTGAATCTAATTGAAAACCTTTTGGCTAGTATTGAAAATAACTTTGTCTTATTTAATCTTTGATTATTAAGAACCACTACCTCCATGATTGTTTAAATAACCTCTAACATAGCCAAAATTTCATCACAGAATTGTAGACATCAAATCTAGAAATGGTGTTAGAGATCTGCAAGTCCAAAGAACTCAGTTTGAAGATAAGAAATATGAAGTTGTGATGAGAATTAACATTAGAAATAACAGCGCAAAGTCATGAAGATAGTGAATGGCAGATGGCCTGGAACCAAAGCTTCCTGGCTGCCAATCCATTGCTTCTGCCATGAAATCCTTCTGTGCAGCACTGGATCTGCGATAAATATTACTAGTTGTATAACTTTGTGTTCTCCTGGTAAGGAATTCTGAGACAAGAACTTGAATACAAATAGCTTATATGCAAGTGATCCTAAGAAGCCCAAGTAAGTGGGGAGACTGGAAGGGAACTATGTGCTATTAAGTATGTGCTATTAAGTTACTCTGTGAACAACTGGAACTCAATCTTGGTGGAGACTTTGAAAGAAACCTTTTAGAAATCAACTCATAATTTTCCCACTGAAGGATTAGATGGTTGAGGCATTTATCCGCTGACCTTCTATCCCTCATTTGTTGAGTATTAGCCTCAAACACTTTAACGTCATTGCCTTCCCAGGCTGTACTTTTGTGTGGGTTGAGCAGTCTACCAATGCTCTGGAGATAGTGCTAAGACACAAAAACTGAGAGATACTACAGAGTGCTTGAGATGGAATGAACTGTTTACCACAACTGCACTGAAATGAGATGGGCTGAGGGTATTTTGTGTGGGACAGGTGTCTACTATACTACTTTTCACCAATATCTAGCTATCCTCTCCTTTTGACCACCGAAGTAGAAGAGTGAATTTCTTAAGTACTGTGCAGTAGAGTAGAGCTATATAAAAATAAATCATGGACAGTAATATCCTGTCACTTTTGGTCAAAGGTAATTAAAAGGTCATATGTAATTCTCCACTCTCTCTCCTACCCTGCTATAGCAATGATGAAGTGGGCCTTGAAATGACAAGGACAAAGACCAATGCACCCTGTATGGGGGACAGCTATCTTTAGAAGTCATCTAGAACCCATAGCAGACTCTATCTGAATAAGAAATAGACTTTTGTTGTGTTAATAGACTGATATTTGGGATCTTGCTTATTACTGCAATATACTTAGCCTATTCTATCTAACATAAGCTCTGCTATCTGAAGTCATATATCTTAAACTATTTCTGAAGTTGCAAGGATGTGCCATAGTGAAACATCCCATGTTAGCTTAACTGTTCTTTATGATTATGACTATATACTTCCAGAGGCTGGTCAAGATTAGAGCTGAAATTTGCGATCAGAATAGAAAGCTAAGCTTATGTGGAGACTAGATATACATGTATTCTGGACCTTGTTCTCACATACTCTATTAAGATAATAAGCTTCAGTCAAACTATAGATGAGCTGACAAAACTGCTCTCCTGTGGCTGCAATACTTGCACCCATGCCAGAACTTCCGCAGAGTAGTTTTTAAAAAATGTTCTAACACTAGATTATTTATCTATCCATCAAAAGCCCCTGCTTTTGAAATATCATGATAGGCTATGCCTTTTTCAAGCCACTTCCCTGATAAGAAAATTTAGCACATCTTTGTCAGCCAGGATTCAAACTGTTCAGATACTGTTGGTCAAGTTATAGAGACGCTATAGTTATTACCCTACTGATTTTCCTTTACATGTTTCTCTTTTATCCTTCTTTTTGAAGGAAAACACACTTGCAAGAACTGAGAGTCATATATTTAAGTGTTTCCAGAGACATACCCACAGCACAGAGGCTTAACCCCCAAACTTCTGGTCTTGGATTCATTCTGTAACACCTGTTATATTCACTCAAGGACTTTACCAACTCAAGTGTGATGGTTTCTGTTCTTATCACAGTGTACAACTCTGACCAAACTCCTGAATCAACATTTTCTTCACAGGTCAGACTTTGTTTACCTATAATTTCTCTTTCTTTGAACTGTTTTTGACTTTTCTATTTCTACACAGCACCAACACTGATGCAACAAATATTCTCTACTAATGATGCAGAAATAGAACATCTCTTGAGCATTTTACTTGCATTCAGGCATCAAGCTCTTTCCCAGGTAGCTGGATATTTTACCTTGTCCCAGAAGCTTTTGGTAAAGAAATTTCAACACATACTTGCAAATGTAATGCAGACACATCACAGTGTTTTGTACTGGAAGATGAACATGCTAGAGTGCAGTTCTTTGTCTCTCATTTACTTTCAATTGTAAATTGGCACATTTATTGTAGTCCTTTAGCTACATGAGCATGACCATTCCCATTGGACAAGGCAAATAAATAATGTTCAATTCTTAGACTGCCTTCAAAATTATCCAGTATTTTTTTGGGCTAATGGTGGTGTTTAATTTATGTTCTTTTTTTGTTGTGATTAAATTAACTTTAGTTTCTTCCCCACTTCACCCCAACCCCTATGTTTCATACAATTGCTGTGCTTTGAGATTCCATTTTATCCTCTAAAAGTTTGAGTCACTTCACAAAGGAACTACTAATATGATTGTTAAAATTACATGGAGTAACACTGTATAATAATATGGCAAGGGTCGGGGAGAGGGAGGAGGGAAAATCATGAAACCATTTTTGTTTAATTATAATGCTTTAATTTCTTATTCAGTCACTTAATGTCTATTATGTGTGACACACAATTCTAGACATAGTGGTGTGGAGTTATATGAAGAAAACACATTCATATTTCTCCAGTAGAAAATACAATATGAGATAAGATATGTAGACAGGTATAGATATATATACATATATGTGGGTGAATGGATGGATGGATAGATATTGAAGTAACAGGAATGATTTTTTAGAGAAACTTCCAAACTTCCATTCAAGTTGTACCTCAACATATAAATAGCATTTCATGAGATCTAGATAGGAAGGTGATGAAGTATTTCAGGCAAAGGAAATAAATAATATGAGCCAAAAGTATCAAGGTGCCAAAATGAAAGTAAATACTTCAAGTTGGCTGGGACATATAATTCATAAAAGAGAGCGGTGCTTGATAAAACTAGAAAGGTAGATTCAGAGCCAGATCACAGAGGACATTGAATGACAGACTGAGGAGTTTTGACTTAATTCAGTAGGTTATGGTATGCCACTGATAAGTTTTGAACTGGAAAGGCATATGATGAGACTGTGCTTCAGGAAGATTAACTTACATGCTGGAGTGAGCATGGGATAGGAGTATGAGTATGTTATTTCCACAGCTGATCTCTCAGTTCCCATGGGACTCTAATATTATGATCATCTTGTCATGCTAAGTGTGGTTCTATAATTAAAATATATGCATTTTGTTTGGGTGTAATAAACTCAAGCCAACTACTTTATCTACTGCTCAAAAGAAGAATTACCTATTTCAAACCTAGAGAAACCATTGTCTGCATGGAATCATTACAATACAATGTCATTTTCCTAAGTGATACCTTCCTAAGAGTTTTGCGCTGATGTTTAAACTCTAAACTCTATCAAAATTGTGGCCTGTAATCCCAGCACTTTGGGAGATCAAGACAGGGGGATAGCTTGAGGCTAGGAGCTTGAAACTGGCCCTCAGCAAGAACTTGTCTCTACAAAATAATAAATTAGCTGAGTATGGTAGTGCACACCTGTAATCCCAAGGAGCCTGATGTGGGAGGATCACTTCAGCCCAGGAATTCAAGGCTGCAGTGAGCTATTATGGTGCCACTGTACTGGAGCCTCATTGAAAGAGTGAGACCTTGTCTCAAAAAGAACTGTGGAGGCCGAGCAAAATGGTGGAACAGAAGGCTCTAATGATTGTCTCCTCCACAAAGACACCAAGTTAACAATTACACAGAAAAAAATCACTTAATAAGAACCAAAAATCAGGTGTGCACACGTAATACCTGTTTTGAACTTTGTATCACTGAAAGGCACTGAAGAGATAGAAAACAAACAGTCTTAAATTGTTGATACCACCCCTCCCCGAACCTGGCAGCAGCACCATAGTGAGAACAGCATCTCTGGTAACAAGAGGAGGGAGAACACAGCAAATGTGAGGCACTGAACCCAGTGCTATCCTGTTACAGCAGAAAGGAAAACCAGACCAAACTCATCTGATGCCTGCCCACAGAGGGAGCATATAAACCAGCTCTAGCCAGAGGGGAATCTCAGATTCCAGTGATCAAAATTTGGTTTCCCACAAACTTTGCTATAGATGGCAACGGTGCTCTCTGTCTCAAAGTAAACTGGAAAGGTAGGCTGGGTGTAAACCCAACATGTTGGGAGGCCGAGATAGGCGGATCGCCAGAGGTTGAGAGTTTGAGGCCAGCCTGACCATCACGGAGAAACCCAATCTCTACTAAAAATACAAAATTAGCTGGGTGTGGTGGTGCATGCCTGTAATCCCAGCTACTCAGGAGGCTGAGGCAGGAGAATCACTTGAACCTGGGAGGCGGAGGTTGTGGTGAGCCAAGATCATGCCATTGTAGTCCAGCCTGGTCAACAAGAGTGAAACTCTGTCGAAAGGAAAGAAAGAAAAGAGAAAAGAAAGAAAGAAAGAAAGAAAAGAAAGAAAAGAAAGAAAAGAAA
>NW_022437042.1:6196681-6285346 GCF_009761245.1 Sapajus apella
GAGGGAAGGAGGGAAGGAAAGAAAAGAAGGAAAGAAGGAAAGAAAGAAAGAAGGAAAGAAAAAAAGAGAAGAAAAGAAAGAAAGAGAAAGAAAGAAAAAAGAAAAGAAAAGAAAGACTGACCCAGAGTGTAAAAGCAACCTACAGAATGGGATAAAATATTTACAAACCATATATCAGATAAGAGGTTAATTTCTAAAATATGAAATAAGGAACTCAACTCAGTATCAAAAGAAAAAGAAACCTAATAGCCTGATTAAAAAGTGGCCAAAGAATTTGAATAAACATTTCTTCAAATAAGACACACAAATAGCCAACAGGTACATGAAAAGATATTCAAGTCACTAATCATTAGGGAAACGCAAATCAAAACTATAATGAGATATTACCTCACACCTAGTAGGATAGCTATTATAAAAAAACAAAGAACACAAAAGACAACAAAAGTTGGTGAGGATGTAGAGAAACTGGAATCCTGATACACTGTTGATCAGAATGCAAAGTTGTACAGCAGCTCTGGAAAACAGTATAGAGGTTCTTAAAAATTTGAAAATAGAACTACCATATGTTCCAGCAATCCTACTTCTGGATATTTATCTAAAACAATTAAAATTAGAATTTCAAATTGATATTCATACTCCTATGTTTAGTGCAGCACTATTCACAACAGCCAAGATATAGAAACAAGTTAAATGTCCATTGATGGATGAATGGATGAGAAAAACATGGTATGTATATATATGTATATATGTGTGTATATATATACACACACACATATATGTATATATACACATAAGATATATATATACACATATACATAAGATATATATATGTATCATATGTACATATATATATATACATATATACATATGATACTGCCAAATATATTGTGTGTGTGTGTGTATAATGGAATACAACTCAGCATTGCAAAAGAAGGGAATTCTGAAATACGTGAAAACATAGATAAACTTTGAGGGCATTATACTAAGTGAAATAAACCACTCAGGTAAGGACAAATCCTGCATAATGTCACTTACATGAGGTATTTAAAATAGTCAAACACATAGAAGCAGAGAGAAAAACAGTGGTTGCCAGAAGCAGGGGAAAGGGGACAATAGAGAATTGCTAATCAATGGGTTTAAAGTTTCGATAATACAAGAAGAGTCACTTTTAGAGACCTTATGTACAACTTTTGCTGATAGTTAACAATATTAAATTGTACACTCTAAAATGTGTTAAGAGTATAGATCCATGTTAAGTGTTCTTACTATAATAAAATTTAAATTTAAATAAAAGACCCAACGAGACAACTAATAAAGCCAAAGCTAAAGATGGACATCCCAAGTGGGAACTTGACTTCATTCTCCATTAGCTACCTTTGCTGAGAATACAGGGGAAGAGGAATATGGTTCCAAATTGGGCTTATTGTGAGTTCAGCCTAGAACAGAGCCTGGAGGGTTTCGTATTTGTGAGTTTGACTAATTCCCTGATGTTAATTAGTTTTCTAATAACTTGCTTCTTTCTCCTCAAAGCACAGAGAACATTTATAAGAAAATTAGATAACAAAGTTTCTATTTGGTTTGACTGAAGTCTTTATTGCACGGGGGATTCAAAATGTAGACAACATAGACCCTGCCCTGATGAGATTTCAAAAGAGATAGAGAAATTGATTTGACACAAAACCAACTAAATTTACTATTTAAGAATGATGAGAACAATTGCATAAAGGTGCCAACTGTGTACATAAATGCACTAGGGGAAAGTCAAGTATCAGAAAGATCAGAGTGAGGACAAGAAGAAAACCCTTTATGTGGGCAGAATCACAAACAAAATAGGTTGGGCTAGGATAGGAATTAGAGTTCACCCACGCTAAGGCATGCAGAACCATTTATCCTGAATCCCATTGCTCTGTTTCTACTTTCAAAAATCCCATTGCTACTTTCAAAAAGAAATGGGAAGTGCTAAAAAGTTTTAGCCTTAATAGAAAATTAGCAAAATTAACGAAACGTAGGCCCAGGCACTGTCACTTGTGAGCTTGTGAAACAACATGATTTCAGGAAGAGTTCAAGTTCCATGATTTGCTTTGCTCAGTCAGAGAACTTTCTCTGAATTCCTAATTCTATACTTTGTTGCCAGACCCTCACCAGTCCACAATAGGCTTGGTTTATTCCAAGCAAAAGAAGAAAATTAACTCCTAGAAATTCTGCAAAATCCATTTTATTATTGAATCTGTACATGTCATGATAGATTTAAAATAACAGAAATATTTTCTTCTATTTTTCAGTTTTTGCAAAACAAGCCAATTAAGGAATGAAGGAGCAAGGAGATGTCCATGGAAGTATAGAAAGATTTGGAGCACAGATTTCAAAGGACTCAAAGTAGGAAATCAGGCAAATGACTCATCATTTCAAGGCCTTAATAGAAAATGATAAATTGGGGCAATTTTCTGCATAATCTGAAGTATCCTACTGAAGGGACATGGACCAGACACCTAGGAACAAAGGCACTTGTTTCCACTTAAACAACTGTAAAATGACTGGCTGGAAAAATGCAAGTTGCTAGGTTATCTTTTACCACCTATAAAGGGACAGTTGTTGGGCTCTTACTTTTCCTTTGCAGTAGAAGAAGAAATACACTCTTCTCCATTCTATCTTAGCCACTCATTCCCAAATATATGTTAGGCTTACCCCTCACTGTCATCAAAAGTTGCATCCCTCTTAAAATTACTATTTCAGACATCCCACTCTGCAACACAGCTTCCTGTTCTTCCAGTTTGCTTGTTCACATAGCTTCTCTGAAACGAGTCTTCTATTTCAACAAGGTCTCCTCTCCATTTTCTCTTAGTCTTTCATTCCCCTCCTGCTTTACGTTCTCTCTATTTAGATTATATCTGATGGTGCATTGTCCAATCAGACTTTCATAAATGCTGTTAATGCTCTTTACCTTTCTTTCTTATTTTATGCTACCAGTAAAATACCAACAGTGGATGAACCCCATCTCCCCCATGATTTGTGACTACAACTGAAGGTTTTATTTAATATGAAAAATTCCAGAGTGAGAGAAATTAGGCATTACTTATAAATTTATAAAACGTGATCAACTCGGTACCAAATACTTTAGAAATCTTAGTATGTTTCTCTAGTAAGTTTGCTCTGTTTCAGCAAGGACTAGATTTCATTCTTTCTTTCATCCAACCCAACAAATTTACCTTCCACCTGCTAATATCTGTCCTGTGAGTGATTATGCCTCATATCTCACATTGAAATCACACTCAGACAGGCATTATACTATCTTCTTATAGCAAATATTCAAATCTACTTGCATCTGTGTTCATCTTCTCCCACTGACTTTCAATTATAATAGAAAAGTAGCCATCATGCTAAAGACGACCAGATTTTCTGCATGTGCTATGCTTATCATTCATCTCTTCTCACTTCTCTATGGCATCTTTATAATCAGTATCCATATATATATATATATATATATATATATATGAGGGGGTGATTTATTAAGAGAATTGGCTTACATGATTATAGAGACTGAAAGGGTTCCTCAGAAAGGCATAACCAGTAGGATATTATATATATATATATAATATTGTGTAATACATATATAATATATACATAATATATAATATACATACATAATATACATATACATATACATATATATATATATATATATATATTATATCCTACTGGTTGTGCCTTTCTGAGGAAGCCTGACTAATAGAGTAACATTTGGCAGTATCTAGAGTCATTTTTGGTGGCCACAACTGAGGAGGCCAGGAATTTTGTTAAACATTCTACAGTTCACAGGACATCCCCCACAACAAGGAATTATGTAGTCCAAAATATCAGTAGTGTTGAGGTTGAGAAACCTTCCCTAGATGGTAAAAGATTTTACCACATCCAGCTGAGAACCACTGAAAGACTGACCAGGAATGAAGTTTGTGTGTTACAGGATTTCTCTGTAACTATATTGCAGAGCTGACTGCTAATGACCATTTCCTCCACCTCATTCATTGCTGGATGACATATCTGTGCATTCTCACATTCATCCCTTATTCATCTGCAATTCTATAGTTTTAAAAGAGCTCAGGTACAAATCTTTAAAAGATTATTGACGTGACCCCTAAGGATGTACATCCCCTTTTTATACAAACTTCTATGTTACCAAAGATCTGCTGAAATTTGTCTTCTACTCTTGGTTTCCTCATTCAACCAGGTCAACTTTTTCTGTATTGGACAGCCTTATGCACAGATTGTGACTCAAGAGTATTTTTTTAAATGTTTCATTGGGGATGTGGCTTTTTTTCTATTTTTCATTCTCTTTGATGTTTTTAGCTGGCTTTAGAGAAGAGCAGGAGACATAGTCACATTTACTTTGACATCTGTGATTTGAAGTTATTTATACCTAATTATATGTTTTTTCTCACTACTTGAAATGAATCTACTTTATAGTCTGCATTCTAATTTGTTATTTCTAATAGAAAAAATTGTTTTATATATTTAATTCAAAACTAATTACCGTATTAAACCATTGTAAGGGCTCTATTAAATTTTCAGTGCAATCTCATTGTACTTCTAGGTAACCAGTGAACAAATACTAAGAATTTTTCACCTCTTTTTCAATGATTCATCCCTTGAATCTTTTATTATGTCTCATTGAATTGGTAAAATCTTTTAGAGGTATGCGCTGTATTTAATAATTGAGGTGATAAAAGACATTCTTTTCTTAACACTGAGAATACCACTAACGTTTTATCATTATATATTTATGCATTTATTCCTTCATTAACTATTTTAATTACCTGCAATGTAATATCACTGTGCTAGGTACTACATGTAAAATAATGTATAAAATAGTGGTCCCTGCACTCATGGAGTGAACGATCTCATGGTAATACAGATGATAAATAAGCATTCACGAAAATACATTTATAATCACTACTTATGAGGAGATCTAGTTTAAATTATAGGTTAGGAAAAATCTACTTTGAATAAAAAAACACATAAGCTGAATTCTGAAGTATAACTAGGAGTGAAGGTGAAAGAGAAGAAATAATACGTGCTTTTGTTGAAAATGGATATGGAAAGGAAAAATGTGTGATAAAGACAATTTATTTTGGATGGAAGATAATGAAACATCTTGGACACTGATTATAAAGATGCCATAGAGAAGTGAGAAGAGATGATAAGCATAGCACATGCAAAAAATCTGGTCGTCTTTAGCATGATGGCTACTTTCTATTATAATTGAAAGTCAGTGGGAGAAGATGAACACAGATGCAAGTAGGTTTGAATATTTGCTATAAGAAGATAGTATAATGCCTGTCTGAGTGTGATTTCAATGTGAGATATGAGGCATAATCACTCACAGGACAGATATTAGCAGGTGGAAGGTAAATTTGTTGGGTTGGATGAAAGAAAGAATAAAATCTAGTCCTTGCTGAAACAGAGCAAACTTACTAGAGAAACATAATAAGATTTCTAAAGTATTTGGTACTGAGTTGATAATGTTTTATAAATTTATAAGTAATGCCTAATTTCTCTCACTCTGGAATTTTTATATTGTATATATATATGATGGGGGTGATTTTTAAGAGAATTGGCTTACATGATCATATATATATATATGTATGTATATCGGGGCTGATTTATTAAGAGAATTGGCTTACATGATCATATATATGTATATGAGGGGATGATTTATTAAGAGAATTGGCTTACATCATTATAAAGACTGAGAGGTCCCATAATAGGCTAGAGAGCCAGGGAAGTCAGTAGTATGGCTCAGTAAGTCCAAGTCTGAAAGCCTTACAATCAGCCCTAGAACCAAGGTTAGGCAAATGGGCACTGGTGTCAGTCCCAGAGTCCAAAGGCCAGAGAGCCTGGGGTTCTGATGTCCAAGGGCAGGAGAAGAAAGTTGTCCTACCTCTACAAGAGAGAGAATAAATTTACATTTCCTCCTCCATTTTGTTTCATTTTGGCCCCCAGCTGATAGGATGATGCCTACCCACACTGAAGGTAGACTTTCTCTACTCAGTCTACCAACTCACACCAGTCTCCTCAAGAAACACCCTCACAGACACATCTAGGAATAGTGATTTACCAGGTATCTAGGTATCCCTTAATCCAGTCAATTTGACATCTAAAATTAACTGTCACAACCCTTTAGGAAACTAAACCATCTGGGTTGACACCACTGACAAAGGACATTTGTAAATATGTGTGGATGTTTTTGATTGTCACAATGATGGAGAGGTAGAAAGATAAAAGAAGCCTGGGTCCCTGATGCCTTCTCTCAGTCATACCAACTCTAGATTGCCTACTCCTGGAGATCTTACTGCATAGAATGAGCAAATCCGTTATGTATTTAGCCATCATTGGTGTTGTATTTTGTTATTTGCAAACAAATGCATTCCAAAATAATACTGTGAGACAGGGACATGTCATATGAGGAAGATATACCTCTCATTATATGCATTTTTGTATTATTATGTTTTGTCATGTCAGTATCTTACATTGCTTATTTCTAATTTAGAAAACATTAACCTAAAATGTTTAGTAATAAATAATAATGCAGAATATATATAATAAACATACAGACCTTACTGAAGTACCTAAAATAACATATTCACATAAGGTGACTTTAAAATAGCTTAATGAGTTGAAAACAAAATTTGAAACATATTTTTATGTAAAATTTGCCAAAAGTTTTAAATATTAATCAGAAAAAAATAAAATTGTCAATGAAATTTTGCAAAGAAGAGTAATGAAGAGGCTGCTATGTTAGTCATTAAAATATATTATAAAATTCAATCACTAGAACAATAAGATATAAATATAACAATAGAGAAGCACATTTATGTAATATTATAAATGACTCAGAAGTAGATTTAACCCACAGAAGAGTATATGATTAGGCATCATTCCAAGTTAATAAGGAAAGAATAAATTCTTCAATAATGACACTGGGACTGTTGGTTGGCAACTTGGCAAATTTTAAAAAATGGATTATTTAGTTTATATCATTCTCTAAGATAAATTCTGTGTGGACTAAAAATATTAATTGCAGACTTCCACTTCTAGCAAAAGACTGTAGTAATATCATTGACAAAATAAAACAAGAATTGTTTAAATTCATAGCTGTACTCTCAAGAAAGAGAAAGGAACTGGTGATAGAGCAAAGAGCAGTAGGCAATAGGCACATAAGCCGACCCAAATCCCTTAGAATAAAGGAAATTTAAACAACCCAATAAAGTTCAAGAAGAAAAAGAGAGAATTTTTTTTTACTTTACTTTTTATTTTTTTAACTTTTATTTTAAATTCAAAGATACATACGTGCAAGTTTGTTTTATAAGTAAACTGATGTGGGAGTTTAATGTACAGATTGTTTCATCTCCTACATAATAAGCATAGTACAGGATCGTTTTTCAGTCCTTACCCTCTTCCCACCCTTCACATTCAAATAGGTCCCAGTGTCTATTGTTCCCTTCTTTATGTCCATATGTACTCAGTGTTTAATTCCCATTCATAAGTGAGAACATGCATTATTTGGTTTTCTGTGCCTATGTTAGTTCGCTTAGGATAATGGCCTTCAGCTCCATTCATATTGTTGCAAAGGACATGGTCTCATTCTTTTTGTGGCTACATAATATTCCATGGTGTATATGTGCCACATTGTCTTTATCTAGTCTACCGTTGATGAGCATTTAGGTTGATTCCATATCCCACAGCAAATGTGGTGTTTACTGGCAAAATATTTAAAATACAATCCCATTACTGGGTATATACCCAAATGAATATAAACAGTTCTACCAAAAACACACATGTACTTGTATGTTTATTGCAGCATAATTCACAACAGCAAAGACATGGAATCAACCCACATGCCCATCAAAGATGGATTGCATAAAGAAAATGTGGTATATATACACAATGGAATACTATGAAGCCATAAAATAGAGCAAAATCATGTCCTTTTCAGCAACATGGATAGACCTGGAGACCATTATCGTAAGTGAATTAATGCAGAAAAAGAAAAACAAATATCGCATGTTCTCACTTATAAGTAGAAGCTAAACATTGGGTACACATGAACATAAAGATGGGAACAACAGACACTGGGAAATTTAAAACAGGGGAGAAAAGAAAGGGGCAAGAATTGAAAAACTATTTTCCTGGCACTATGCTCACAACCTGGGTGACAGAATCACTCATACCCCAAACCTCAGGAGCATGTAATATATACATGTAAGAAACCTGCAAATGTACCCCTGAATGAAAAATTTTTATATAGAAATGAAAAAAATCTTGCAAACAAATAAAGTTTCTTATAGATGGTGAAAAATTATGAAAAATACAGTATCCTTTCTCAAGTTGAGAAAATGACAAGAATGACCAATATTGCTGCTTCTATTGAGCATATAGCAGAGTTTCCAGTTGATAGAAAAGAAAAATAAGTTAAAGGTCTGTGAATTAGACATAAAGAACTACAATTTCTATCATTCACAGATGATAATGCTGTAAAATACAAACCATAAAGAGAGATGTACTGTGCTTGTTAACACATAGAAAATAATTTCAAGTTCACAATTGTTGCTGTTATCAACAAATTCAAAAGAATTCCAATTAAAATTTTGAAAAGATATTTCACAGAAATGGACCAGCTAACCCTAAATTAATTTGGAAATGACAAAGGCTTAAAAATAATAAACCAAATGTCAAAGAATAATAATAATAATCAACTTGCCCTACCAGACATAAAGATTCATTATAAAGGTTTAGTGACTTAAAAGGTGGTTTTTGAGACAGGAATAAAGAAATAAAATGATGGGACAGAATAGAAAACCTAGAAAAAGACCAGTATTTATATGGCAACTTGATATATGGCAGAGGTGGCCTTACTACATCATTACTTAAACAGTGCTGGGACCATTTGATATTTATTTAAAGGCAGCCCTACCCCACAGCATACACAGAAGTAATTTCATGGGAATTAAATACCTAAAGTTGATAACCCAAGCTTGAACATTTCTAGAGCATGGAAAATATTTTTAAGTCATTAAATTAAGATACTGTTTTTTTTTTTTAATGAAATAATACAAATCATAAATGAAATAGTTGATACATACAGCTATATTAAAACATAAAATTTAAGTATGATTATAACTTAAATGTAATACCTCAAACTATAAAAACCCTAGAAACAACCTAGGCAATACTATTGAGGACATAGGCACAGTCAAAGATTTCATGATGAAGGCACCAAAAGCAATTGCAACAAAAGGAGAAATTGACAAATGGGATATCATTCAACTAAAGAGATTCTGCATAGCAAAAGAAACAATCAACAGAACACATAGACAACCTACAGAATGAGAGAGAATTTTTGCAAACTATGCATCTGACAAAGGTCTAATATCCAGTATCTATAAGGAACTTAAACAAATTTACAAGAAAAAAAAGCCCCATTTAAAAGCGGGCAAAAGACATGAACAGGCACTTTTCAAAAGAACACAAACATGCGCCAACAAGCATATGAAAAGAAAAGTTCAACATCACTGATCATTAGAGAAATTCAAACCAAAACCACAATGAGATACCATCTCATGCCAGTCAGAAGGGCTATTATTAAAATGTTTTTTTAAATTTTTTATTATTATTAAAAAATAACAGATGTTGGCAAAAGTTGCATAAATAAAAGAATGCCTATACAGTCTTGGTGGGAGTGTAAATTAGCTCAACCACTGTGGAAAGCAGTATGGCAATTCCCAAAAGAGCTATAAGCAGAATTACCATTTGACCCAGCAATCCCATTACTGGGTATACATGCAAATGAATATAAATCATTCTATTATAAAGGCACTGCATGCATACATTGCAACACCATCCACAATAGCAAAGAGCATGAAATCAACCTAAATGTCCATCGATGATAAAGTGGATAAAGCAATTGTGGTACATATACACCAAGGAATACTACGCAAACATAAAAAAGGAATGAGATCATGTCCTTTTCAGGGACACAGATGGTGCTGGAGGTCATTATCCTTCGCAAACCAACATGGGAACAGAAAACCAAATACTGCATATTCTCACTTATAAGCTGGAGCCAAATGATGAGAACACATGGACACATAAAGGGGAACAACACACACTGAGGCCTTTCAGAAGGTGGAGGGTAGGAGGAGGCAGAGGATCAGGAAAAATAACTAATAGGTAGTAGGCTTAATACCTAGGTAATGCAATAATCTGTATAACAAACCCCCATTACACAAGTTTACCTACGTAACAAGCCAGCGTTTATACCCCTAAACTTAAAAGTTAAAAAAAGAAATAAGCAAGACTTGGGTATGTCACAAATTATCATAAATTTAAAAGACAAATAACAGGTTTGGAATAGATACTTGTTAAATATATAACATACAAAGGATTTGGATCAAATATATAAAGTGTTTTCCAAAAATATGTAATTTTAATAAAACAAACAACACAATTTAAGAATATGTAAGTGATATGAACCAGTAATTCACAAAGAACTTCACATTTATACAATTACATGTGCTAAAGTAGTAGAAATGTATAGATTAGAAATAGAGGCACCTAACTGGATAAGTTTTAAAAGTATAATATTGGGTGACAAAAATCTGTTGGAAAAGGATTATATCTAGGCAAAATGTTAAAGTACACAAAACAATAATTTATAGTGCTTACAGTTATAAATATATGTAGTAAATATAAAAACATGCAGGAATGTTATACAAATTTCAGCACAGAAAGGGAGAGCAAAGGGATAGAGATGTGACTTTAGCTATAGCTATAATTATTTACCAAAAAAAATTTTAAGTAAACATGGCACAATGTTAGCATCTGTTAAATCTAAATGTTTGGTTCATAGATATTGAGTATATTCAACTTACATACTTTTCTTGTGTGTGTAATATATTATATAAAATTATATTAAAATTTCACATTTTAAATGATTGTGAGAAAATATAGGTGAACATTTATTTGCTCATGGGAAAAAAGAAGACCTTTAAAAGATGAAAGCAAAGTAAATCACAAAGGTAAAGGCTGGTAAATATGACTACATAAAAATGTAAAAACTAGGCCGGGCGCGGTGGCTCATGCCTGTAATCTTAGCACTTTGGGAGGCCGAGGCAGGTGGATCACGAGGTCAGTTGTTTAAGACCAGCCTTGGCAACATGGTGAAACCCCATCTCTACTAAAAATACAAAAATTAGCCAGGCATGGTGGCACGTGCCTATAGTCCCAGCTACTCAGGAGGCTGAGGCAGGAGAATTGCTTGAGGTTGCAGTGAGCCAAGATCACACCACCCGCACCACAGCCTGGGCAACAGTGAGACTCCATCTCAAAAAAAAAAAAAAGTAAAAACTACGTAATAAAAATACATCCAAAAATTTAGTTACAAGATGGAGCAAATATTTGTAATATGTGTGTATAAATGATAAGTATACGTGTAACCAGTTTTGTTAATGTAAAAAAACACATTTTCAAAATCTAAATCTTCATCAAATGTTGAACAATATTAATGAACACGAATTCCATAAGGTTAATGAGTATACAGTGAAATCAGCGCTTTTGCCAACTGCTAGTGGGATTTTTAAATGGTTGACCTTTGTGGATAGCCGTTGACAATATTAAAAAGAGTATTAAAATTGTTCATACTAAAAATAGACATTAACCTGATAAAATTATGATCTCTAAGGAGTGAGATGACAGAAGTGACTTATAGTTTCTATTTTATACCCATCTCTTTTTTTAGCACCTGGTTTGTATTACTTTTATAATTTAAAATTATAATTACTTTTTTATGTAAATTATTTTAATAAAAAGCAACCCATTTTATCTTTCAGCCCCAATACTTTTAAGGAAATCATTCCAGGGAAATTATTAGACATGCACAAAGCGATATACTAGATGATTTATGTAAATTATATAATACAGTCACAATCTAAATATTAAACATTAGAGGAATAATTAAATATATGGTGGTACACAAATATGATGGAGTAATATGATGATTTAAAACATATATTTCAAAAATAATCACAAAAGAAAATATTTATGATTGTAAGAATAAAAAGCTCAATGATACCATGTAGTGTCAAGTTAATGGAAAAAGGCTGTGCAATGTAATCCAAGTTGAGAAGGGGAAAAATTGTTTCTATAATAATATGGTCATGGTTATACTGGCAAGGAATCAATTAATGTCTTTTGAAGATTTAATGAAGGATTTTTAGCAGAAAAGAAATTCTTCTTGTGTGAGATATACTTTTTGTTTGTTTATTTTTCCTTTAGTTTTGTTTTTTTTAAGAATATAAAAATATTAAATAGCAGGCTGTAATCCAGAGTGGAGAATCACCCTGACATTCTTCCTCCCCCATCCCCACTTCCAAATAACAGAGGACTCAGAACTCCCATTCTTTCCACCAGGCAAAAAAAGCAGTTTTACCTGACAATCCATGCAGGAAACCAATGGTATACAAAGAAGGAACAGGGGGAAAAAAATTGACATTGATGTAGGACTTGTAAATAGCTGATGGTGGGATAACAGGCGCAAAAAAAACAGGAAGTAGGGACTTCACGATAAAGGAAAAAAAATAATAAAAGGAAATAAGGACAAATGAACTGAAGAGAAAAGAAAAGAGGGTAGCATGAAGAAAAGAGAGTAGGCATCCTCCTTCACAGAGCTAGGGAAAAAATCTTCATGGGAAAATGAGAAAACACAGTGAACACACCCTTAATAAATAGGTGGGACAAGAGAGAAAAATCAGGGACTCACTATCCAATTTTTAAATGCACGATCTACCAGCACAACTCTGTATGGCTTAGATAAATCACCAGAGGATTTGAGCAAAAATCAGCTTGAACTTCTTTCTGTGATGTTTACTTGTGAGGGTCACAAGATAATAACTGGTATAAGGAGGGGACTAATCCTTCCCACTCCCACAGGACAGCAAGGAATAGTCTATGGGGCCTTGGGGAGACATGAGAAAGAGGGAATAATTCACCCAGAAAATTTGTCCTTCATCTCTTCCTCTCTGGAGAGTATGTAAAGATATATCATATGGGCCAAAAAATAAATAAATAAATAAATAAATAAAGAGCCTACCTATATACACACATAAACATATATTTCAAGTTTTTCTATGCATATCTGCATGCAAGAACACATGGACACAGGGAGGGGAGCACTACACACTGGGGTCAGTTGAGGGGAAATAGAAGAGGGACGGTGGGGGTGGGGAGTTTGGGGGGTGGCATAGGGAGAGATGCCAGATGTAGGTGATGGGGAGGAAGGCAGCAAATCACACTGACATGTGTGTACCTATACAACAATCTTGCATGTTCTTCACATGTACCCCAAAACCTAAAATGCAATAAAATAAATAAATGGAAAAAAACAAAAAGAAAAAAGACATGTCCTAAAATATTATTAATGTTTCCCTGGGATTTGGAATTACAGGTGATTTTCTGTTTTGGAGTGCAGTACAATAATCTTATAAAGTCAATAAGAATAGAGGCCCAAAGGAAATTAGAGTGCCCAGAAGAAGAAGGAAGAGTTGAGCAGTGAGAATCATAATGCACTGAGTTTAAAGTCAGAAGTACTTAAGTTATATTATACCGTAAGACTAAGTTTATTGCAGAAAGTTGAAATGCAGGTTAAAAGCTAGGTGAATTTTAGTTGAAGAGAAAGAAATAACACTACACTCTTTTACATTTGAGTTTGTGACTGAAGTTTTCTACCTCCTATATTTGTTAAGCTGTATTGAAATTCTAAACATATAGCATGTTTGCATTTATTTCTTTGAATCCAAAAAACAAACATTAAATAAAGCTATCAACATGTCAAAGAGTCAGATTAATGTACATTACTTTTTAAAGTTCTGTACTGGTACAAGTCTGGATTTACATCTAGTGGCACTATAAAAGAATAGGTTCTATATTAGAAAGCAAAATGTACAAGTTAGAAGCTAATAGAAACTTGCTAAATATACTTTAAGTCAATACACATCAAAATTCTTGGAAGCTGTTAAAGTCTGTAAGCATTTGAACAATCTTTTACACTAAGAAAAAGTGAAAATTATTCATTTCAAAAGGGGAGTGACATTTGATAAATACCTTGGTAAAGGTATAAACAAAGTGCTATGGGAGCAAATGCAGGGAACCATTAGTTCCTTTGAAAGGTTCATAAATTTCTGGCAAGTTGAATCTGCAAACCTTAAACATATAAACTGATGACAGTGAACACTGATATCTCCTTTCTTCAACAAATCCCCATAATGGGCATGTGATTTATGTCAAGGTAAAGAGGATATAGTCAGAAATGCTTCCTGCTGCCCTGTAATATAAGTGGTATTACTAAGGATAGAAGAATAAACTTTTGCCTGTCATTGTTGAATTCAATCCAGGGATTGCAAACTCAGAGTACTTTGGCTGATCTGGCCCACAGACCTGTTTATTTTGGCTCATAATTTTATTTTAAATAAATTTAAATGTCTTTTAAATTATATGCTCTCCAGTACATCATTGTACATACTATTCTCTTTCAAAAATTCAGCTCCATGCAGTTATTATGAATACAGGCTCTAGAAGTCAGAGTGTATGAGTTAAAATTCAGTATCTATCATCTACTAGCCACATGACCCTGGGAAAATGACTTAATCTCTCTGTATAATGGTTTTCTCATCTCTAAAATGAAGATAGTAATGGTAGGGTTTCAGTGAGAGTTAAATGAGTTAAAACTTGTAAAGCACTTAAATTAATGCTAAGCAGACAGTAAGCACTGTGTAAAGGTTTATTAAATAAATATTGGTTTATCTCCAGCCTAATCATGTTCTCTCCTTGGCCCTATGGGCATTTGGGATCATACTTTTGGTTTAATTTTATCTGTAAGAAAGCTTTCATCTTGGCCCTTCATATAAGCAATGTGCATGGCCCCTCCATACATGGTATAAAATAAGGGATTCCAAAGGGTTCTATTTTCCTATAAATAGATCAATGATTGATTCATTATAATCAACATAAAAATTTTCCTAGCTAATTAGACTCTAGAGGTACTAAGGGCACAATTTAGAGTCTCTGTCTGTAAAGGGATTATTGCCCAGTAAGAGAGACTGGAATTGTATATGATGAGTAAGTACGGTAGAAGATTATATACGCACATGATAAATCCCAGGTAACTGAAATCTGAGAAAGCCATGATCACAGAGGGATAGGGTGGGCTAGGTAGGATCTATAGACAGTATGGAACTTGAGCTATCTCTGAGGGAAGAGTGAGACTTAGATCTACCTAGAGATTAGATAGATAAAAACATTCTGACAAGAGCCATGTGAGCAAAGTACAGAGGCAGAACATATCTGAAAGCTTGAGCAATTATGCACAGATTTAATTTGAGTAGAAAAGTTGGTTATGGCAGAAATGATAGGAGATGAGGCTGAGCCCATGGATGAAGACTGCATTGTGGAGAGTACTAAATGCTAAATGAAGGGCTGTGCATTTTATCTTGAAAGCAGTAGAAAGTCAATGAAGATTTCAGAACTGGGAGATATAAGTGGAGGGACAGTAAATGATTTTTGCAAAGAAATATTTAACGAATGGAGATTAATCTGTTAACGGTGCAGAGGATGGAAAGGACCAGTGGATAGCAGGGCAATTAAAACACTAAGAAGAAACGTGAAAGCTGGGAGACTATTGCATTACAGTCTGAGATTAAATTGATCCAAGTCTGATTCAGGGTGAGACCATGAACCTGGAAAGGAAAGGAGGCAAGCCACTTTTTTGCCCGATGAAGCTGTACACATCTAGCAAAATAAGTTAGCTCATCCTAATCTTCCACAGCTTTATGTGTATTTGTCCATACTGAAACACACCAAAACATTCTGTTACTATGTCTATTTCTTCTTCATCTAAAAGCTCCTCCAGGTTATGAGATTTATCCGATTTCTTTTGTCTCTGTAGAACATAGCAAAATGCCTGACACATATTAACATTTTTAGAAGTGTAAAGCTAAACCAAAAATCAATAAATCTAGGTAACTTTTGACAAATGAAGAAAGAGCAGCTGTTGAGCCTGCTCTGTATTTGGAAGATTAAGAGAATATGATAAAATAAGAAGTTCTCAAAAAGGAACAGATTTGGGGGAAAGGAAAAATAAATTCCAGGAGGGAGAGATTTGAATCTCAATCTCTCTCTCCCTCTCCCTTACACCCCCCACCCTTTCTCTCTTCCTCTCTGTGATGGTTAATACTGTCAACTTGATTGGATTAAAGGATGCAAAGTATTGATCCTGGGTATGTTTGTAAGGGCGTTGCCAAAGTAAATTAACATTTGATTCAGTGGGCTGGGAAGGCAGATCCACCCTTAATCTGGTGGGCACAATCTAATCAGCTACCAGCAGATATAAAGGAAGCAGAAAAACATGAAGAGGCAAGACTGGCCTAGCATCCTAACCTACATCTTTCTCCCCATGCTGGATGCTTCCTGCCCTCAAACATCAGACTCCACGTTCTTCAGTTTTGAGACTTGGACTGGCTCTCCTTGCTCCTGAAGCTTGGGACAGCCTACTGTGGGATATAACTCCTATTACTTCTGTCCCTCTAGAGAACCCTGACTAGTACACTCTCCATCCATCCTTTAACAGGTAAAATCATTATTTTGAAGGGATAAGAAAGTTATATATTTTAGTAACTTGGTGAACATTTATTATAACTAATAATAAAAATAGAGCTTCGTGGGGGACTGAGACACAAGAGCAATCAGTTTGAGCTTAGAGTATAAAAGGATATAGAGCGTCTGGGCAAAGTGGTATATGGAAAAGCATGAGAGTTAGAAAACCTGAGATGGATTGCTTAAAGAGTGCAGGGGGGCATCTAAAAGAGTAATGCATTCATTGGCCAACATAACAATCAGATTAATATCACCCTGAGTATCATCTTTGGGTTTGACCTTCCACTGTCTCTGAAAAGTGAAGTCACATAATATTAACAGAAATGTAGAAGTGAAAATTTCAAATATAGTCATGCTAACTCTGGGTAAACTATCTTGCTATGGTCCACAATTGCATTTCTACATTCATAAGCCCAGGGACACTGCTGATCTTAGGGACTATCTTTTGAACAGCTAAAAAATGTAGAAAACTATCTCTTATCTCCTGAAGGTAGATAGATTGCAGTGTTAAAGGAGCTTATAAAACTTGACAATTTCCCAGTGGCAAGGCATGGCCTTTTTACTGAACTGCTCGAGAGGTGTCTGCTCCCTTTCATCCTGAGAGATAACCATGAAATAGTTGGGCTGCAGTCTAATTCCCTGGCAGTAATATAACATATCAATATGGCTCCAGTGAGTTACCACCATCAGTGAGGCATGGGCCTTGCACTGGGTAGAGCATACATTGATTGTCAATAAATGCTTCTTGAATTAAACAGAGTTATACTTGTAGTGGCAATGTTGAATTTTTCCTGATTTAGCCACATGTAGCCCAAAGCAACCCAATTGTGATATTAATGATAAAGGTTTAGGTCTATACTATGGCCAGAAAGTAAAGCAAATAAACCTAATAAAAACTAATAAGGAAGAGTAAAGAACTAGAAATTTCATGGGGTTTAGATTAATACCTGGATTTGAGTCCTGGCTTTGACACTCATTCGCTCTGTGAACTTGGAAAAGTTTATTAATTTCTCTGAGCTCCACTATTGCATCTTCATAATGAGGATTATAATAAATTCTCCCTCAGACACTTGTTATTAGGATAAAATGGTAACCCCATTAATAATTGTATTATATACTTGTGAGAATGGTACTCATGAACATTAGGCAAAGAGTTTTGGCCTCACGGACTCAAGAGTCTTAACCATATGTGTAAAGAATTGTATCACTACAGATAGATTGGTATGGTAGACAGAATAATGGCCCATCAAAGATGCTCATGTCCTAATCCATATCAATATGTTACCTTACATGCCAAAAGGGATTTTTTTCAGATGTGATTAAAGATCTTGAGATGTGTAGATTATCTTGCATTATTCAGTTGGACCCCGAGTGATTATAAGGGTCCTTAAAAGAGGGAGTCAAGGAGGTCAAAAACAATAAAAGGAGATGTGGCCACAAAAACAGAGTTGAAGTAATGTCCTTTGAAAACAGAGGAAGTGATTATAAGCCAAGGTAAGCAGGTGACCTCTAGAAGCATGAAAAGGCAAGGAAGTAGATTCCCAAAGTTTTCAAAAGTAACATAGTCTTATGGATGCCTTGACCTCAAAAATTTCTTACCTCCAGAACTGTAATATAATAGATTCATGTTGTTTTAAGCCACTAAGTTTGTGGCAATTTGTTACAGTAGCAATAGGAAACTAAGAAATTTAGATTTGGTTAAAAGAATTCACCAAGCCGTCATAATCCTTCAAAAAAACAGCTTTAGGACTGGTATCATCAAATATCTTCATAGCTTGGCACCACAGCAATCATTACCTATAAAATCTCAAAAAACCCACCTGAATTTCTCTTCCAAATCATGGTGTCACTCTGCAACACAGCCCTTTGATTGTTATCGTTGGTAACATTTCTTGGAACATAATCCTAAGGTAGATAATATGAGTCAAAAGGAAAAGTTTGTATTGGTATTTGTGACCTTTCTCATGGACCATTCTCACTCTGAAGCTGCAAGAGACAGCAAGAAATATGTTTATCATTCCCTTTACCCTTTAAGTAAAAATAGCCTGCTTCACTCACTTGGGCCTAAAGAGTGGTTCCAATTGAGTGATTGACTCACACTGTTCTTATGAGTAATATAAGCCTCCTAGTTCCTGCTCAACAGCATCCAGTTGCATTTGATGCTGAGGGGATATGGGCATCACTCCAACTTTGCAAGTGTGCCGTTTTTACTGCTTTCGTATGAGAGAAAAATAGGAAACCTGAGCTACCATAGAAATATGCTTGGGTAAGCTGCTTGCCATTGTCCCCGGTTTTGTGCATAATTTCAGAAGAAAATGAGACATATTTGAATGTTCACTTTCACTAGATTAGGAACGTGCTACTTTCAATTTTACAAAACCACTGAAGCATTTTCTCAATACTGAACCAACGCTGATTTATTTTTGAAAAAGACTACGTTACCATGTAATGCATTTTAACCATGCAATGGATGGTTGGGAATTCTATTCCTCCTATTGTTATTTTGCATTTTTAAAAATGTAGCATCCAATGTAAAAATCACAATGGACACAGTGTTTATATTCTCCTGTCAGTGTCAATATATCCAGCTTTTTTTAAAAAAGAAGCAAGCTTCTCTTGGTTAAAAACAAAACCTTAACCATTAAGTTATTGGGGGAAAATACCAGGTACACATAGAAGACCATGTGTATATTCCTTACATACTGTTCATGGCAATTCCAGATGTCTAATAGTCAGAAACATAAAACTTTTACCCAATGCATAAGATTCCTGTACTAATGCCACGATTTTAGGCAAATTATCAACATTAGACATCAAGCTCCTATATGACAGCTCAGTATAATGGCAGTTTTGCATACAGTTTTTCATTCACCACTCCATTCATTCAAAAAGTATTTGTTGAGCACCTACATTTTACCAGGTGCATGGTGATGGGAATATCAAAGTGAACAAGATGGGTCCTTGCTCTGATGGAACTTTAAGTCTAACAATGGTACATAGTAGACATGTGTTACATGTTTGATAAATACATTTATTTATTGATGCATTTAGTTTGATACATAATTCAAAAGTTAATTCTGAATGTGTTTTTGTAATCATATGTCATTTAGAACTGAAAAGAGGAGAAGACACCATGGGGGAGATAAATCACCTAATACCTAATTTCTTGCACCCATGCCACTGACAGTTCTATTATATTAATAGTTCTATCATGTTACCACTGATGGTAAGAATGATAACATTAAGATCTTCGGGCCCGCGCGGTGGCTCACGCCTGTAATCCCAGCACTTTGGGAGGCCGAGGCGGGTGGATCATGAGGTCAAGAGATCGAGGCCATCCTAGTCAACATAGTGAAACCCCGTCTCTACTAAAAATACAAAAAATTAGCTGGGCATGGTGGTGCGTGCCTGTAATCCCAGCACTTTGGGAGGCCGAGGCGGGTGGATCACGAGGTCAAGAGATCGAGACCATCCTAGTCAACATAGTGAAACCCCGTCTCTACTAAAAATACAAAAATTAGCTGGGCATGGTGGCGCGCGCCTGTAGTCCCAGCTACTTGGGAGGCTGAGGCAGGAGAATTGCCTGAACCCAGGAGGCGGAGGTTGCGGTGAGCCGAGATTGCGCCATTGCACTCCAGCCTGGGTAACAAGGGCGAAACTCCGTCTCAAAAAAAAAAAAAAAAAAATCTTCAGTGATGGTCACTATATTCTTATTAAGGCAGGAAAGTGGATTCAGACACTTTTAATAAGAGTTGGGAAGGGGTTCTATGTAGCCTTAAAGAAATCTAGTTATCTCAGAGTCAGTAAAATCGGGATTCAAAGACAAAAACATAAACAAAACAAATAAAAACAAACCAAAAGACTCAGGATATAGAGTCAGATAGCCTGGATTTGGATCTCAGCTCTGTCATGTGAGTTTGGGTACTCGTCTAAACATCAATTTAATGTTTAAAATGGGAATAGTAATAATGGCTCGGAAGGGTTTTGATGATTAAATGAGGCTATTCAGGTGAATCGCTTGCCATAAAGCCCAACACAAAGCTCTTAGTAAAAGTAGTAGTAGTAATAGTTGTTGTTGTCCTTGTTTTTGCTGTTACTAAGTTGATTTCTTACAGATTCAGTTGACTAATAATTTACTAAGGCTATATTTCCAGGGTTCATTTCTATAGTTTATTACTAGAGGAGTTAATCTGAATGTGTAGAGAACCAGAAACTATGAGGAGGAGGTTCAGGGTTCTTTCCTGAGCATGAAGCCGACCCTAGGTATTGTGTTGCCTCACTGCAACTGCCATTTGCCATTGATGATGATTGTTCTTCTCTTCCTTGTAGAGAATAAGAGGAGAGGATGCCTTCTCAATGGCTCATGTTTACATTATTAAAAGAAAAATAAAGGAATTTACTGCATCCTAGGTGCCCAAACCTCACGGGCTTTCAAATGTAATTGCAGGATAAAATGTGACTGCTTCTCTTTCTGATCCATACATCCCCTCTGTCTCTAGTTCTAAGCTCCACCAAAATCCCTCTCTCTCTTTCACACACACACACACACACACACACACACACACACACACACACACACCCCAACATGAACAGGAATTAAGTCAGAGATGATACGTCAGCAGTGATGGATTGATAGTTCCTGCCTGGGATAATTTGACGAGCAGAGTCCTGAGATTGCATTGGAAATCAAAATATAAAAGTAGCATGATTGATTATTAATGTCAGTGGAAGATTTGGATAACTAAGTGATAGTATACATACTCTAATGTAAAGAAAGGATAGGTCATTAACACTTCAGTATAATTTAAAAAAAATTTTTTTTTGGAACACATACATGCCTTTTAAATATTAATGCTTATTATGGAATAAAAGTCTTGGCTCCCTATTAAATAAATTTCTGGCATTAGGAAGCAAGAAAGAAAGAGATTTTGTTGTGAGGGCTGCATTGCCTTTCTGAAATTATATGACATAATTATCTGTTTTACTCATACATAATTTGGGCCTTAATTTTGTGATTCCACAAATGTATTTGCCATAAATAAAAAAGAAAACATACTTCCCTTAATAAAAGTTCCACTAATGATCTCTCAAAGAGATAACATTGTATATTCATACAATGGATTGCTAATCAGGAATTTAAAATGCAACAATTACTGATACTTAGGTTGGTGCAAAAGTAATTGCAGTTTTCGCCAAAGTAATGGCAAACCCCACAATAACCAGCTTTACACCCACCTAAAACAGGTAACAATATGAATAAATTTCACAGACATTTTGCTGAGAAAAAAAGTGAGACAAAAAAAGATATACATTATATGATTCTATTTATGAATTTCTAAAACATGCAGAACTGCTCTATGCAGCAGTTCTCAGACTCGATTGCACAACAGATCATCTGGAGAGCTTGTTAAAACACAATTTTCTGTGTTTTAACAGTCCTGCTCCCAGAGTTTCCAATTCAGTTGGTCTGGGGTGGGGACGGAGAATTTGTATTTCTAACAAGTCCCCAGGTAATGCTGATGCTATTGGTTCAGGGTCTACAATTTGAGAGCCACTGATAGATGGTGATGTAAGTCAAAACATGATTATCTGGTGTGTGTGTGTATGTAGGGCAGGCAGTAGTGATGGGGAAGGAGTGCAAAGGAACTTGCTGGGATGTTGTAAATGTTCTATATCTTGACCTGAGTGGTGATCATGTAGCTACATATATAAGTAAAATGTTACACAGCTGTACCATTCATATTCACGCCTTTCACTTCATGTAAATTGTACCTTTAATTAGAGGGCAGAACCTGAGCTTTAGAATCAAACAAATCAAGTTGAAATTCCCATTTGTGCCACTTATCAATTCTGTGATGTTTGGTAAGTTACTTCACTTGCACAAGCCTTGCTACTTTCATGTATAAAACAAGTTCATAATAGTACTGCATCATAAGGTGGTGGTGAGAATTCAATAAGATCATATCATCCTTATACCATTCTTGGCACAGAGTAAATACTTTGTAAATATTTTCCATTACCTTAACATGCAATTCTAAATTATACGGATCCTGTAATTCCTCTCTTCTCCCCAACCTCACACTCCTATTCCTCCTCTCCATTTGCACTGACATTCTTCATCTTAGAAAAGCCCTCATTCCTCATTCCTTAGTACCACCTTGGCTAGTGGAACTTCTACTGAAACAGAGCTAGTTCTTTTTCCATAATAATGCCAGCAGTTCCTGGCCTAGTACCACCTGCCTTCACGATCAGCAAATACGCAGTTCTATCTATCAAGACAGCTATGTCTTGGTGCTCATCATGGGCACATAGTGTTTCCTGAATGTTACTGAGAGTCTCTGGACTTGGTAAACTACCAATGAAATACAACTCAACTTAGGTAAATAAGTTATAAATATGACTCAATGAAAATACCTCTCTAAGGAAATAATCCTGGCAATGGTTGGCTCCAAGGACACAAAGTAAAGGAAACTATGTCCAGGTCACAGATTCAAGCTCTTTATCCCTGATTGCAGTGCAGCTGCAACTTATGGCCTCCATATTTTTGCTTTTAGGCTCTTTGAATACTGCTACCTCTCAAAATCTACTCTGCTAGGGGCATTTTCCCAGTTATCTAATTACTGCCCCCTCTCATTTCATGATATCAGGTAAGGCAGCATTTAGTTTGATTTAAAGTATACTGTCCGAGCCCTTTCTCTCGGCCAAGCACTGTGCTACCTGGGGCAGATACAGAACCAAAGCATACCTGTCCTGTTCCCAATCCTTGAGCATTCTGTGAATGCGGTAAGAAAGCCATGTAAGTAGATGATGATAGGTAAGGCAAGGTGTATCAAGATAATCTTGAAGAGGAGTATCTAAACCTATGTTGGAAGGCAAGGCCTATGGGAGTGGTGCTAAGAAAAGTTTCTTGGAAGAAATCACCTTTAAAAAATTTTAGAACTAGAAGTAGGCTAAAGGCAAGAGTTCCTTTCAGCATAAAGGAAGAAGAGACAAGATGTTGTTTGGGTGTTTGGATGGGGAAATAAAATTTAAGGATCAGATTTTATGTGTAGGCAGATATGAAATATCCCAGAGATGATCAAAGAATGATGGGCTTGGTTGGGCCTAAAACAAGCATGACAACCATTTCGCCAAGGGTCAGACCTTAACCAAGGAACTCTTCTGACATACCTTTTTGTGTGTGCCTATACTCCATGAATAAGGCCCCAGATTAACCTTCCTGGGCCTGTGGATAAAGGCCCCAAGAGCATAGATGCTACTATTGAATTGGGAAGGACTTTGAACACAGTCCAATGACACATAGCTCAGAAAGCTATAGATACCTAATAAGTTCTTCTCTGCTCTTCCCCAGCGCTCCACCCAACTTAGGAAAAAATAATCATTTATAAATTGGAAAGTTGAAGAGCCAAGAATAGATGCAATAAAACATGTTGCGTTTGAAGATTGATTTTGCGCTTATTAGTGGAGTAAAACAGCCTCACTTTTATTGCAAAGCCCTGCAATTGATTAGACAGAGTGAAGACTCAACATTTTTTCCAGTGTTTATATTAAAATGAATAAGGCATTTTGTTTTTCACAAGATTATTATGCAATGGCACAGCACATTTTTTCCATTCTTCTATTTTATAAAGTTTTTCCTGTAGGAGGGCCTGTTATATAACCCTAACCCTGGCACTTGATAATCGATCATGTCTCAGAGGTACTAACTAAATATCCTCCAAGAAAGCACGTGAAATGCCATCTCTGAAAACGTGGGCCTGTACTCAGGATTCTATTAGGAGTCCCATTATTTATTCTCTGGCCACGATAATGATACCCTTTAAAAAGTGATAGCTGGGAAGAGCAAACATTTTCGCCTTTCGCTTCATGTTTAGAGATAAAAGGTATGACCCAAATTTCAGCAATACGTTATATGGAGGATAAATGATAACCTACAACGAAAAGCATGAACAAAAACATCAAGAAGTGAAATTGTTGTATATGTACGTGTGTGTGTACATGCACGTGTGCGTATTTAGAGAGACAAAGAGGGAGAAAGTGAATCCTATATGAAAGCCCCCTGAATCCTTTTTTTTTAATCACAAAGCAAAAGAAATCCATTAGTCAAAAGATACGTTTTGCTTCAAATGAAAGTGATATACTGCCATATATGTTACCAAAATGGCAGTGTGATCTTGAACAAGCTAATTCAGTTTTCTGGGCTTCATTTTCTTCATTTATAAAAAGAGTGAATAGAGTGTATCAAAGGACTTCTGGTCTTGATGTTTCATGTAACCTTAGATTGGAATTCCTCCATACTCATGAGAGATGAGGCGGAGGCAGAGAATGCTGCAATGGCTCTCCTGGCCTAGTCTGCAGAATTCACTTCAGTACAAGCTAATGACCTGCTTCAGTTACCACGGTTGGGTTCAGGGCTGCTGCACTGCCCAAGCTCTACTATGAAAAGTAACATATATGCAAGGGTCTGCATAGGTTTCTAGGCTTCGTTTCATTCTTTAGCCACAAGCTGCACCCTTGTCAACTGTTCCACTAAGCGTATTCTTGATCACAAGAAGAACCAGGTGAAAAGGAGGGCTGTAGGTCCAACTCCAAGTACGGATCATGATTCCTTGAGCTTACAATGAACATTCTTTCTCCTGGATGCTTCCTGTAGCATTCAATCTCTTTAGCACTCTATAGTACATACCTTTTAATTGCATTTTTTCATGTGTATTTCTGAGTGTGTGAGTGTGTGTGTGTGTGTGTGTGAGAGAGAGAGAGAGAGAGGGAGGGAGGGAGAAAGAGAGAGAGAGAGACAGAGACAGAGAGAGAGAGAGAGAGAGCATACATCTGTCCAAGCAGTCTCTCAACTCCTTGAGAATATAAACTGGTGTAGTCTACCACTTTCATCTGAGTGACAATATGAAATACTTCTTAAGCACACTGGCTCTGAAGCCGTGAACTCTGGCTTCAAATACCAGCTCCAATGCTTACATGATGTATGGAATTTAATATGTTGTTGAACCTCTCTGAGATTCTGTTTTCTGATCCACAAAATGTGAATGGTAATAGTTTCTAACTCACAAGGATCTTGCGAAGATTTTATAGGTATAATGTGAAGATAAGTATACATGAAGATTTATTAGTGAAGAACTTAAAATATTGCCTGGTACATAAATATCTGATGAATGTTAGCTAGAATTAATTATTATCTTAACATCTGAAAACTGGGAAAATTCAAACCACATGCGGGCTAGAAGTGACTAAGCCAATTTATTACTTACATTTGTTTCATTATTTTAGGATGCACTTAAAAGCTTGCAATAGTAAACCATTTTCATGTAAATAATTGTAAATAATACAAACATCTAGAAATTGAAAAAAGAATGTGATCCTTCAAAACTCCCCCCACTACAAACACTCATATCCTTCCAAATTTTTTAAATGCAAATGTAAGTATATACCATTTGGGTTTTTAAATTGATACAATGTACTGTACTGTAACCTGATTTTATATCTCAACAATAAATCACAAGAATACTTTTATGTCCCTGCACCTAATACACTTCATTTTTAAATAGCTGCATAATATTTTATCACATGAATGTGCTTTAATGCTTAAGCATTCTCCAATCAGTCTATTACAACTAACTATGCAATAATCATCTTTTGTATGTCTCCAAATGCACATAGGGGTATGTTTCTGAGACATATTTATAGAAGTGGAAGTGCTGAGCTGATGCAAAGGTCTGTTTTAATATTTTATAGAAACTGCCAAACTACCTTCTAAAGGGTTATGCCTATTTATGTTCCTACAAGCAGTGTATGTAAGTGCATTTTCTCCATATCCACTCCAACATTTATAAGTGCTTATTTTTTCTCCATTTGAATAGCTAAAATGGTATTGTTGTATTGTAGTCTTGGCTGGGAATGGGGAACTTTTCCCCAATAGCTAGTGACAACTCACATTGAAAATCTCACCCAACTAAGCAGCCACTTTCTTGGTGCACAAGAATGGCTCTGTAGGGGCATGCTGAAGGGCCTTCTGCCATATTTGATAGGGATTAGAGAGCCAGTACCAACTGGATTTGATGCCGCCGTCATGTCTTGGTATCTATCCTATTCTTTCAGGCACTGAAGAAAGTTGCTATCTGAGACATTGTGCATAAGCCATTTGTAGAGACTGTATCATCTTTGCTTACAGAATTGCATCATGATTTTGGTGCTGCTATATCTTCATTAAGATCAATGTTTCATAAGTTGTGGCTCCTGTCCCTCTAGGATTTGTGCCCCAACATAGCCTCTTCTATCCAAGAGAAGGAATAGAGCTAGGATTTTCCAAAATCTATGTTCCGGGAACGGTATTATGCACTTTACATATGTTATCATACTAAAGCTTCACAATAACTCTGAAGCAGAGTTAAGTACTGTTATCATCCTTATGTTATATATCAGAGAACTGAAACTGAGACACAGAAAAATTAAGTACGTTCTCCAAGACCACATAGGTAGTAAGTGGAAGAGCCAAGACTACAAACTAGAACTGTCTCTTTCCAAAGCCCATGCTCTTTCTGTTGCACCATATTTTCTAAATTTTCTGGAAGCATTCATATTTTTATATTACCAGAGTTCTTATTTAAGAACACCTTGGGCCAGGCATGGTGGCTCACACCTGTAATCCCAGCACTTTGGGAAGCAGAGGCAGGTCACGAGGTCAGGAGTTCGAGACCAGCCTGGCCAACATGGTGAAACTCCATCTCTACTCCAAATACAAAAATTAGCTGGGTGCAGTGGTGGGCGCCTGTAATCCCAGCTACTCAGGAGGCTAAGGCAGGAGAATTGCTTGAACCCAGGAGGCAGAGGTTTCAGTGAGCCCAGATCACACCACTGCACTCCAGCCTGATAGGCGAGACTCCATCTCAAAAGAAAAAAAAAAGAACTAGAAGAAATTTTTTGTAAAATGAATTCATTAACCAATTAATTCCCAGTGTGAGTGAAGTGTTGTTTGTTTCTGAAGTTAGAAAAACATTCTGAAAGTAGACACTTTCTTTTTTTTTTCACTACAAAGTCTTAGATTTGTTTAGTGAACTTTCTATGGACTTTGTTCAAACTGCTTAGCATTCGACTATAGCTCCTTGTATCACCATTCAGAATTCCAGTAACAGTGTATTCAGGGTGAGAGAAAATAATCAGTGCTTAAAAAACACCAACTGGCTTTTCAGAAATTCTGTCCCTGTCAAGATAGAGGTGCTCTGAGTCAGGCTGTGAATTAAAGAAAGGTAAAGCCAGTTTTTGACCCACTTTCCGATCTCTGTCTCTCCCCAAAAGGTAGCAGTTAGAGGTACTATCTCCCTCAGTTACCCAGAACCAAGTGTTAACCTTGCCCTCTACCTCTGTCATCCAACCACCCCCTTATTAGGGCCCCTCACTCTTCTAGCCCATGTTTCAGATTTAAGATAAGAGTAAAAGTAAGTAAATTAGGGCTTCCTCAGATTCAACCTTAGTAGATAACTACAACTAAGGAATCAATGATGTCTAACACCTTTGCCAAAGGGCACTGGCATTTTAACAATAAACTTCCATGCCCTAGGAATTGGTCTAACCTACCTTAATTTCCCACATTGCAATTAAGCACAGATACAAACAAAGAGATACAGAATGGAGAAAGTATAAATGTATCTTGTCTCCTCCTGTATATGATGCACACATATCCATTAAGGGCTGCTCTGTTCCAGCCACATTCAACACCTAGAACAGCCTTTTTATCCTGACAGACACATTCACTTGTATGACAAATTACTATTAAAATATTTCTAGCATAAAAGTAGCCAATTTACCCAGCATTGTACCCTTGGCTGTCATTAAGGCCTTTCAATAGTGATATTTCAAAGCTGAATCTCACACTCTTGACTTACCAAGATTGCCTCATTGAACCTGTACCATCCCATTGCATGGAACTTTGGAAGAAAAAAAGTACATTAATAAATATATAGGCACATTGACCCAGGTTATTTGTTTCCGTGGAAAATTACATATCTTTATCAAACTATGTATGAATCATTTTTTAAAGTCTAACAGAGAAAGAAATGCTAAAAGCTGACTTAGGTGAATATTGTAGCTATTCACAAATAATACGACCTATGTAGTTTATCTACCACACCCAAGGATGTGGTCAGCCCTGATTGAATTAACCTGACCTGAAGGTGGGAGTATAGGATAGTGGCTAAGTATGTGGTCTGTGAAGCCAGTCACACTTAGATTTGAATCATGGCTCTGCTGGTTACTATCTATGTGATCTCAAGTAGGTCATGTAGCTCAGTTATCTCACTTATAAAATGAGAATGATAATAGTGTTTACCTCATATGGTTACTTGTGAAGATTAAATTAAACACATTTAAAATGCCTGAAATAGAGTAAGAACTCAATAATCACTGGCTACTGATAATAACAACGCAAATTACAAACAGACATATTTTCTTACATACTATAAGTTATGGGCTGGGGATTCAAAGTGGTATAAGCCACAGACCTAATCTGGAACAGTTAATCATCTATCCACCTCCACCTCAGATGGTTAAAACCATCTGAAACTTGCTGCTGAGAAGACCTGCTAAATATAAGTCCCCATCTACAGATGCTTTTGTTGTGTTCTACCAACCCTACCCACCATAACAAATTGGCTGTCTGCCTTCAGATTATAAATGGTAGAGCCTAGCGAGCTAGACTGGACGAAAAAGTCTCTTGCTAAGAATCACCTCTAATGGAGCTGTTACTGCCTTTGACCTTTACCTAGTATTTGCTAAAGAGAATCCCCAGAAGGCAAAGTAGTGTTCAAAAGTCTCTCTAGCTTTCTAAGATGAGGAAGCTGCCACCATCCTCAGGCTGAGAGGTAAGCAGCTGCTGTATTGACAGCCCCGAACTAATCTGGGGTTCCAGTAGCAAAGAGCTGGCTACTCTGCCCTAATGGAAAATGAAAGGGAGTTGGACATGGACGTTTACAGTGTGTCTTTCATGATACACTTCTTTTACCTGGTAGACAGCCTAATGCCTACTTGTTCTACTTGTGACTATGAGGTCCCTCATATGCAAAACTTTATGCTGGCAGATGCCCTCCTGGGTCTTGTCTGACCTGTTTTCAGTTTATGCCTGCCTGACCAGTGTTCCTCTAATGTTTGAAGCCCAACTTTCCCAGAGAAAGCCCAGCCTAGGGTGGCCTCTAGTTCTTCAAATGGAAGGTGAAAATTCAATCCACCACCACAGTAGGAAATAAGTTAGAAGACTTCTACTTATAGAACCTGGGCAAGGAAGGAATAATGAATCAGAAGGGCAATACTGTCTCCCAAAATCACACATGGCAAGAAGAGAGAGGCAGAGGGAGGGAAGATAAGGGATTAGGGTGTGGGTCACTTTAAATTCATGGGCCAATGCCTTAATGATGTGTTTAAAGGAAGCAGTGGGAAAGTCAGGAGCCCAATTTCCTGGACAAAAGAAACATATCTAAGTTCTTATCTCTGGCCACCTGCTAAAGCAATCTGAGTGTGGTATAGAACTGGAAGCTGTGTCAAGGGTGACTAAGCCCTGCTTTTTGTAGGAGGGAGTTAATCCTGCATTCTAAATGGGTGCCAAGGCAATATTCAATTATAAGAATTCACTACAGCTGCCTAGTGGTCATTAACTGTTTTTCCCCAGTTTACATGAAAACCACTCTTGTGACAGGAGTAGTCACATATGGACACTTACCACTTTCTCTCAGAAATAAAACTGCAATACATCAGACTTGAAATGATCTTTATAGGCTGAGCATGAGGCTATTGAACTAGAGCCTACTTATCTTGACAAATTAGGGAACAGAAGCCCAAAGATGAAATGTGACGTTGCCCAGTGAATACCTGGTAAAATTCGGCATAGAATTCTATCTCCTGGTTCACAGTCTAGTCCTTGAGGAGTTTAGCTCCAGACCAAAATTCTGTGTTGCTCTTTCATACCTGACCATAGGCAATTGCAAAATTTTATTTGCAAGCCTCATGGAGAGAAGCTGCCCTCCCCACACTAGACTTGCTGCACAGCCAGTGCCTTGCAATTTTCTGGGGATAGTTACAGTCAAGACTCAGGCTGACCCTTTGAAGCTTGCCATGCTCACACACATATCTGGATGCCCAGCTCAGGCATCTCTATTTGGAGACCTCCTTATTGGGGGCTTCAACTGAGGCACTTACAGGCATCTCTGCCTAGGTCTTCTTATGAGGAGTCTTGGCTGAAACACTTTTCTCTTCTTTGAATAACATCTTTGCACTCCGAACCCTTCCCACTCTCCTTATCTCCAGCTCACAGGTCTATAAACAGGAAGGAGCCATTAGTTTGTGGCTCCTTTGCAGTGAGAACTATCCTCATCTGTACTGCATCCATCTGACCCTTGCCCGGAGCCATTCCAAGGAAGAAATGGAACACTAGGGAGTTGGTATCATTTTTGCCTCTTGCTTGCACTTTTATAGTAAGTAAATAAAAACTTGATTGTTACTTTCACTTTGGCTTACTGTTTTAATTGACCACCTGGACAGGTGGCAGTTTGAGTCCACTTTCTAATCTACTATTGTGATCTCCTACCTCAGGATACCAGGAGTGGAACATAAGGAACAGCAAGATGGTAGAAGGCTCCAATTATTGTCCTCCATGCAAGAACACCAATTTAACAACTATCTACACCAAAAAAGCACTTCATAGGAACCAAAAATCAGGCGAGTACCCACAGTACCTGGTTTTATCTTCATATTGCTGAAAGAAGCACTAAAGAGGTATGAAAATCAGTCTTGAATCACAGACACCACCCTTCCTCCATTTTCCGGGTAGTGGCTATGTGATGCAGAGAATCTATACACTCGGGACAGGGAGAGTGTAGCAATTATGAGACATTGCATTGAATTCAGTGCTATGCTGTTATAGTGGAAAGCAAAACCAGACCAAACTCAGCTGGCACCTGCCCACAGAGGGAGTATTTAAGCCATTTAAACCAACTCAAGCCAGAAAGGAATCACTCATCCAGTGGTCAGCACTTGAATTCTGGAAAGCTTCACCACCTTAGGCTGGAGTGCTCTGGGCCCTAAATAAACTTGATGAATAGAGTACTAAACTGGGCTCAGAGTCAGTGGACTAGTCAGGGGAACATTATCTACTGAGACAGCAACTGGGGCCACTAAGGGAGTGCTGGCATCACCCTCCACTAACCTCATGCCACATAGTTCATGGCTGAAAAAGAGACCCCATCCTTCCTCTTGAGGAGTGAGAAGACTGAGGAGGACTTTGGCTTGAATCTTAGATATCACCTCAAGTACAGCAAGACAGGGCAGTAGTCAGAGTGGTGAGGCCCAGTTTTCAGGCCCTAGCTCCCAGATGACATTTCTAGACAAACCCTGGGCCAGAAGGGCCTGCTGCCTGGAATGGAAGGATACAGTTTTGGCAGGATCACACGTGAACTGAAAAGCCTTTGGGCTCTGAATAACCAGTATCAACACTCAAGCACTACACTGAGAGTCTTGAGAGACTTGCTGGCTTCAGGTGAGATTCAGCATATTCCCAGCTGGGATGATTAGGGGGCAAAACCCTTTCTGTTTGAGAAAAGCAGGAGGAGAAGTAACATGGACTTTGTCTTGCATCTTGGATACCAGCTCAGCCACAGTGGGATGGGGCATGAGGCAGAGTTGTGAGACCTCCATTCCAGGCCCTAGATCCTAGATGAAATTTCTAGACACACCCTGGGCCAAAAGGGAACCTGGTGCCTTGAAGGGAAGGTTTCAGTCCTGCAACATTTAGCAGCTGCTAACTGAAGAGTCCTTGGGCCCTGTATAACCGGCAGCAATACCCAGGTACTACATTAAGGGCCTTTGGTGAGCCTTGAGACTTGCTGGCTTCAGATGAGACTCAGTATATTCCCAGCTTTCCCAGCTGTGTTGTCACGGTGAAAAACTCCTTCTTCTTGGGAACAGTAGAAAGAGAAGTAAAGAGAACTTTCTTTTGCACCTTAGGTCCCAACTCAGCCACGGGGAAAAGAGCACTAAGCAGGTTCTTAGGTTCTTTTGATTCCAGACCTTGGGTCTTAGATGGCATTTCTGGACTATCCATGGGCCAGAGGGGAGCCCACTGCCCTGAAGGATGAGTCCTAAGCAAGACAATATTTACCACAAGCTGACTGAAGAGGCCATTAGGCCTTAAAATAACATCAGGAGTAGCCTGGAAATTCTCCCAATGGGCTTTTGGTGGTGGTGATCATACCCTTGGAAAGGAAAGGGAAGAGTAAAAAGGACTGCATCTTGGGGTTTGAGTGCCAGTTCTGCTGCAGCACAATACAACACCAGGTAGTCTTCTATGGTTTTTGACTCTATACCTTGTCTCCTGGACAGCACGTCTGAACTTGCCCAGGGCCTACAGGAACTTGCCAGCATAAAGGGAAGGACACAGACCTGGCTGGCTTTACCACATGCTGATTGTAGAGCCCCATTGCCTTGAGCAAACATAAGCAATAGCCAGGGAGTGGTTACAACAGTCCTTGGGAGAGACCCACTGCTGTGCTGGCTTCAGGTCTGACCCAGTGGAATCACAGTGGTGGTGACCACAGCAGGGCTTGTGTCATACCACCCTTACCTCCAGGCAGCTCAGAAAACAGAGAGAGAGAGAGAGAGAGAGATCCCATTTGCCAGTTTGTTAGGGAGAAAATAAGGGACGAGAACAAGAATCTCTGCCCTGCATCTGGAGAATTCATCCATAACTTGTCCAAGACCATCAAGGTGGTAACTCCATGAATCTGTAAGAACCAGTGTTACTGGGCTTGAGATTACTCTTAAAGCAGCTACAGCTCAGATCACAACACCCAAATCCTTTTGAATACCTGGTAAGCCTTCCAAAAAAGGACGGGTACAAACAAGCCCAGACAGTGAATACTACAATAAATCCCTAATTCTTCAATTCCCAGGCATGGAAGAACATCAATATATGATGTTTCAGACAGAGAAGTCAAAATAGCAGCTTTAAGGAAACTCAACAAAATTTAAGATAACACTGAGAAGGAATTCAAAATTCTATCAAATACATTTAACAAAGATATTAAAATAATTACAAAGAATCAAGTGGAAATTCTGGAGCTGAAAAATGCAATTGACATGCTGAAGAATACATCAGAATATTTTAATAGCAAAACTGATCAACTGATTGAGCAGAAGAAAAAATTAGTGAGCTTGAAGACAGCAAAGGAGACAAAAAAAAAACAAGAATGAAAAACAATGAAGCACACACAGGATCTACAAAATCATGTCAAAAAGGGAAAGCCTAAGAGTTATTGCCTTAAAGAGGAGGTACAGAAAGGGATAGGGGTAGAAAGTATATTCAAAGGATAATAACAGAGAACATTCCAAACCTAGAGAAACATGTTAATATCCAAGTACAAGAAGGTTATAGAACACTAAGCAGATTTAACCCAAAGAAGATTACGTCAAGGCATTTAATATCAAACTCTCAAAGGTCAAGGATAAATAAAGGATCCTAAAACAGCAATAGAAAAGAAACAACATACAATTGGAGTTCCAATACATTCTAGCAACAGACTATCCAGCGGAAACCTTTCAGTTCAGGAGACAGGGGCATGACATATTTAAAGTATTGAAGAAAAAAAAGTTTACCTGAGAATAATAATTCCAATGAAAATATCCTTCAAACATGAAGGAGAAATACAGACTTTCCTAGACTAAAGTTGAGATATTTCATCAACACCAGACATGTCCTACAAGAAATGCTAAAGATAGTACATCAATCAGAAAGAAAAGGACATTAGTGAACCATAAGAAATCACCGAAAGGTGCAAAATTCAAAGGTAATAGTAAGAACCCACAAAAACACAGAATATTATAACACTGTAACTGTGATGTATAAACTAATCTTAAGAAGAAATGCTAAATGATAAACCAATAAAAAATAATAACTATGATGTTTCAAGACATATACAGTACAATAAGATATAAATAGAAATAATAAAAAGTTTAAAAGTGTGGAGACAGTTAAGTTGTAGAGTTTCTATTAGTTTTCTTTTTGCTTGATTGTTGGTTTGCTTATACAAACAGTGTTTAGTTCTCATCAGCTTAAAATAATGCATTATAACATAGCATTTGCAAGCTTCATGGTAAGCTGAAATCGAAATATGTAAAATGGTTACACAAAGATAAAAAGCAATAAATTGAATTGTATCATCAGAGAAAATCACTTTCATTAAAAGAAAGACAGGAAGAAGGAAGACAAGACAAAAAATCGAACAGAAAACAAATAACAAAATGGCGGGAGTAGTCCTTACTCATCAATAATAACATTGAATGTAAATGAACTAAACTCTCCAATCAAAAGACATACAGTGGCTAAATGGATTAAAAAAAAAAAAAAGACCCAGTAATCAGTTCCCTATAAGAAACACACTTCACCTCTAAAGGCACACATAGAACAAAAATAAAGGGATGGAAAAAGATATTCCATAACAATGGAACGACAACAACAAGAAAAACAGGAGTGGCCATACTTACATCAGATGAAAAGGATTTGAAGATAAAAACTATACGAAGAGACAAAGAATGTCATTATACAATGATAAAGGGGTAAATTCAGCAAGAAAATTTAAAATTATTAAATATATATTCACCCAACAGGGGTGCACTCAGGTATATAAAACAAATAGTATTAGAGCTAAATAGAGAGATAGACCCCAATACAATAATTTCTGGAGACTTTAACACCCCACTTTTAGCATTGGACAGATCTTTAAGACAGAAAATCAACAGAGAAACATCTGACTTAATCTGCATTATAAACCAAATGTACCTAACAGATATTTATGGATCATTTTATCCAATGGCTGTAGAATATATGTAATTTTCCTAAGTACATGGATCATTCTCAAGGACAGACCATATGTTAGGTCACAAAACAAGTCTTAAAACATTTGAAAACATTGGAATAATAGCAAGCATCTTCTCCATCCACACGGAATAAAACTAGATACCAATGATAAGAGGAATTTTAAAGACTACACAAATTCATAAAAATTAAACAATATGCTTCTCAATGACCAGTCAGTCAATGAAGAAATGAACAAGGAAATTGAACATTTTCTTAAAAAAATTATAATGGCCACACAACATACCAAAGACTATGGGATATAGCAAAAGCAGTACTCGGAATGAAGTTTACAGCTGTAAGTACCTACATCAAAATAGAAGAGAAGCTTCAAATAAACAAGCTAATGAAGCATCTTAACTAGAAAAACAAGAGCAAACCAAACCCAAAATTAGTAGAAGAAAAGAAATAATAAAGTTGGGAATGAAAGTAAATAAAGCTGAAGTGAAGAAAATAATACAAAAGATCAATGAAGCCAAATTTGTTTTTTGAAAAGTTAAAGAAACTGGACAAACCCTTACCCAGACTAAGAAAAAAGAGTCAAGATGCAAATAAATACAATCAGGAATTCAAAAAGCTGACAATACAATTGATACTGCAGAAATTCAGTCGGTCATCAGTGGCTATAATAAGCAGAAATATGCCAATAAACAGGAAAATCTAGAAGATATAGACAAAATTCTAGACACATAGAACCTGCCAAGGTTGAGACATAAAGAAATCCAAAACCTGAACTGACCGATAACAAGTAACCAGATACAAGCTATAATAAACAGGCTTCCAACAAAGGAAAGCCTAGGACTTGATGACTTCACTGCTGAACTCCACCAAACATTTAAAAAACAAATACCAATCCTATTCTAACTATTCTGAAAAATAGAGCAGGAGGGAATACTTCCAAACTCATTCTATGAGGCCAGTGTTACCTTGATAGAAAAACCAAAAACACATCAAAAAAAGAAAACTACAGGCCAAATGTCTGGTGGATCTTGATGCCAAAATTCTCAACAAAATGCTAGCAAATAAATCCAACAATACATTGAACAGATCATTCATCCTGACAAAGTGAGATTCATCCCAGGGATGCAAGGATGGTTCAACATACACAAATCGTGGGAGGCCGAGGCAGGTGGATCACGAGGTCAAGAGATCGAGACCATCCTGGTCAACACGGTGAAACCCCATCTCTACTAAAAATACAAAAAATTAGCTGGGCATGGTGGTGCGTGCCTGTAATCCCAGCGACTCAGGAGGCTGGGGCAGGAGAATTGCCTGAACCCAGGAGGCAGAGGTTGCGGTGAGCCGAGATCATGCCATTGCACTCCAGCCTGGGTAACAAGAGCAAAACTCCGTCTCAAAAAAAAAAAAAAAAAAAAATACACAAATCAATTAATATAATACATTGTATCAACCGAATAATGGATAAAATCCATATGACTATTTCAATTGATGCTGAAAAAGCATTCAATAAAATTTGTCATCACTTTATGATAAAAACCCTGAAGAAACTGGGTATAGGAGAAAAATATCTCAACATAATAAAGGCATATATGACAGACCCACAGCTAGTAGCATACTGAGCAGGGAAAAATTAAGCTTTTCCTCTATGACCTGGAACATGACAAGAATGTCCAATGCCACCACTGTTATTTACATAGTACTGGAAGTCCTAACTAGAGCAATCAGACAAAAGGAATAAAGAGCATTCAAATTAGTAAGGAAGAAATCAAATTATCCTTGTTTGGAAGTGGTATGATCTTTTATTTGGAAAAACCTAAAGACTCCAACAAAAAACTATTGGAACTCATCAACAAATTCGTTAAAGTTGCATGGTACAAAATCAACATACAAAATTCAGTAGTATTTTTATGTGCCAACAGTAAACAATCTGAAAAAGAAATCGAGAAAGTAATCCCATTTACAATAGCTACAAATAAAATACCTAGAAATTAACCAAACAAGTGAAAGACCTCTACAAGGAAAACTATAAAATGCTGATGCAAGAGATTGAAGAAAATAACAAAAAATGTAAAGATATTTCACGTTCACGGATAGGAAGAATCAATATTCTTAAAATCATCATACTACACAATGCAATTTACAGATTTGATCCAATCATTATCAAAATACCAGTGACATTCTCCACAGAAAGAGATAAACAGCCCTAAAATTTATATGGAACCACAAAAGACCGAGAATAGCCAAAGCCAGACTCAGCAAAAACAACAAAATTGGAGGAATCACATTACCTGATTTCAAATTACACTAAAAAGCTATAGTAACCAACACAGCATGATTCTGGCATAAAAACAGATACACAGACCAGTGGAACAGAACAGGCAACCTAGAAACAAATCCAGACATCTACTGTGAACCCATTTTCAACAAGGGCCCTAGAACATACACCGGGGAAATAACAGTATCTTCAATAAATGGTGCCAAGAAAACTGGATATCCATATGCAGAAGAATGAAACTAGACTGCTGTCACCGTATTCAAAAATCGAATATAAATAAAGACAAATCTAAGACCTCAAACTATGAAACTACTACAAAAAAAAAATTGGGGAAACTCTGTGGACATTGGTCTGGGCAAAGGCTTCTCGATCAGTACCCCAGAGGCAGAGACAACTAAAGCAAACGTGCATAAATGGGATCACGTCAAGTTAAAAAGTTACTGCACAGCAAAGGAGGCAATCAACAAAGTGAGGAGACAACCCACAGCATGAGAGAAGATATTTCCAAACTACCTATTTGACAAGGGATTAATAACCAAAACATATAAGGAGATCAAAAAACCCTATAAGAAAAAAAAGTCTAATGATCTAATTTAAAGATGGCCAAAGATTTGAACAGACATTTCTCAAAAGATGACAAACAAATAGCAAACAGGTATATGAAAAGGTGCTCACCATCATTGATCATCAGGGAAATGCAAATCAAAACTACAGTGAGATATCATCTCAACCTAGTTAACATAGCTTTTATCCAAAAGCCAGGCAATAATAAATGCTGGTAGGGATATGGAGAGATGTGATCTTTATATGCTTTTGGTGGGAATGTAAATTAGTACAACCACCATAGAGAATAGTAGAACAGTTTGGAGGTTTCTGAAAAAACTAGAAATTGAGCTACTATATGATCCAGCAATCCTATTCCTAAACATATACCCCAAATAAATGAAATCAACATATCAAAAGGATATCTGCACTGCCATGTTTGTTGCAGCACTGTTTACAATAGCTAAGATTTGGAAGCAACCTAAGTGTTCGTCAACAGGTGAATGGATAAAAAATGTGGTACATATAGACAATGGAGCACTATTCAGCCGTAAAAAAGAATGAGATCCTGTCGTTTGAAACAATATGAATGGAACTGAAGGTCAGTATTTTAAGTGAAATAAGCTAGGCACAGAAAGACAAATGTCGCATGTTCTTACTTGTCTGTGGAAGCTAAAATTTTAAAGCAATTGAACTCATGGAGTAGAAAGTTTACCAGAGGCTGGGAGGGCTAGTAACGGATAATGGGGGAGAAGGAGGTTGATTAACAGGTACAAATTAATAGTTAGAAAGAATAAAAACACTTAGCATTTGCTAGCACAACAGGGTGACTATAGTCTGTTGTAATTAAAATAATTTGATTAAACATTTTTAAATTACTAAAAGAATACAATTAAATTTGTTGAATTACAAAGGATAAATGCTTATGGCAATGGATACCCTATTTACTCTGATGTGATTATTATGCATTGCATGCCTGTATCAAAATATTTCATGTAAACCTTAAATATATACACCTACTGTGTACTCCCAAAAAATTTAAAAATTTTTGAAAATAGTATTAACAGTTATTTAGAAGGAAGACTATTTTGTCACATTTAAAAGTAACAGGATACAAAATCAATGTGAAAAAATTACAAGTATTCTATACACCAGTAACAGACAGAGAGCCAAATCATGAGTGAACCCCCATTCACAATTGCTACAAAGAGAATAAAATACCTAGGAATAAAACTTACAAGGGATGTGAAGGACTCCTTCAAGGAGAACTATAAATCACTACTCAAGAAAATAAAAAAGGACAAGAACAAATGGAAAAACCTTCCATGCTCATGGATAGGAAGAATCAATATGGTAAAAATGGCCACACTGCCCAAAGTAATTTATAGATTCAATGCTATTGCCATCAAGCTACCATTGACTTTCTTCACAGAATTGGGAAAAATTATATTTCATATGGAACCAAAAAGAGCCCATAAAGCCAAGACAATCCTAAGCAAAAGGAACAAAACTGGAAGCATCACGCTACCTGACTTCAAACTATACTACAAGGCTACGGTAACCAAAACAGCATGATACTGGTATCAAAACAGATACATATGCCAATGGAACAGAACAGAGGCTTCAGAAATAACACCACACATCTACAACCATGAATCTTTGACAAACCTGACAAAAACAAGCAATGGGGAAAGAATTCCCCATTTAATAAATGGTGTTGGGAAAACTGGCTAGACATATGCAAGAAGCTGAAACTGGATCCCTTCCTTACACCTTATACAAAAATTTACTCAAGATGGATTAAAGACTTAAATGTAAGGCCTAAAACCATAAAAACCCTAGAAGAAAACCTAGGCAATACCATTTAGGACACAGGCATGGGCAAAAACTTCATGACTAAAACATCAAAAGCAATGACAACAAAAGCCAAAATTGACAAATGGTATCTAATTAAACTAAAGAGCTTCTGCACAGCAAAAGAAACTATCATCAGAGTGAACAGAAAACCTACAAAATGGGAGAAAATTTTTGTGATCTATCCATCTGACAAAGGACTAATATCCAGAATCTACAAAAAACTTAAATTTACAAGAAAAAAACAACCCCATTAAAAAGTAGGCAAAAAATATGAACAGACACTTCTCAAAAGAAGACATTTATGCAGTCAACAAACATATGAAAAAAAAAAGCTCATCATCACTGGTCATTACAGAAATGCAAATCAAAACAACAATGAGATACAATCTCACGCCAACTAAAATGGCGATCATTAAAAAGTCAGGAAACAACAGATGTTGGAGAGGATGTGGAGAAATAGGAATGCTTTTACACTATTGGTGGGAGTGGAAATTACTTCAACCACTGTGGAAGACAGTGTGGCAACTCCGCAAGGATCTAGAACTAGCAATACCATTTGACCCAGCAATCCCATTACTGGGTATATACCCAAAGGATTATAAGTCATTTTATTATAAAGACACATGCACTCATATGTTTATTGCTGCACTGTTTACAATAGCAAAGACTTGGAACCAACCCAAATGCCCATCAATGATAGATTGAATAAAGAAAATTTGGCACATATACACCATGGAATACTATGCAGCTGTGAAAAAGGATGAGTTCATATTCTTTGCAGGGACATGGATGAAGCTGGAAACACATCACTCTCAGGAAACTAACACGAGAACAGGAAATCAAACACCACATGTTCTCACTCATAAGTGAGAGTTGAACAATGAGTACACATGGACACAGGGAGGGGAACATCACACACTGGGGCCTGTTGGCAGATGGGGGCTAGGAGACAGATAGCATTAAGATAAATACTTAATGTAGTTGACAAGTTCGTGGGTGTAGCTAACCACCATGGCACGTGTATACCCATGTAACAAAACTGCACACTCTGCACATATAACCCAGAACTTAAAGTATAATTTTTAAAAATTAACATAACAACCATCAATGTTTAAACAAATCAATGGTTAACACATCACTTTCTGAGCAGAACACAGTGAACGTAGCTGTTAAACACTTGTTTGGTGTAATGTCATGATGCTTCTCTTTAGCATCACCAACATATGAGACATGCATTTATAAACTTTGTTGACTCTATGCAGGTTTTTCAACATGTCTTTCCATGATTCTGACATCTTACCAACTGTATTTGAAATAAAAACCTGAGATTCTAAAAAAAAAAAAAGTAATGTCATGCAGTGTGTATTATAGAATCTCTAATCTCTAAATTAAATATATCCTTAAGAATTTTTAACCCAAAGATTTCTTATTTTTGTGGTTTTCAAGATTTAGGGAGCATAAGAATTATGTGGAGACCTTTCAAAATGCATATTATTGGGTTTTAAAGCTAGACATTTTGATTTAGTAGATTTAGAATAGGGAACATGAATCTGCATTTTGAACAAAGTTCATAGTTGAAGAAATACTGAATTAAGAGAAATAGTCTTCAAAATATGACTCTACATGGAAAAAACCTATTACTCTGTACACACACACACACACACACACACACACAATTTATATCTAAATAGGTTGATAGGTTCCCAATGGCTTTTATTTTATTTTATTTTATTTTATTTATTTATTTTATAAAGACGGGGTTTCACCATGTTGGTCAGGCTGGTCTTGAAATCCCAACCTCAGGTGACCTGCCCACCTTGGCCTCCAAAGTGCTTGGATTACAGGTGTGAGCCACCACGCCTGGCCTATTTTATTTTAGACAGTCTCTCTCTGTCGCCCTGGGTGGAGTGCAGCAGTACAATCTCGGCTCACTGCAACCTCTGCCTTTCAAGTTCAAGTGATTCTCCTGTCTCAGCCTCCTGAGTAGCTAGGATTACAGGCACTTCCCACCACGCCCACCTAATTTTTGTATTTTTAGTAGAGATGAGATTTCACCATGTTGGCCAGGCTGGTCTTGAACTCCTGACCTCACATGATCCACCCACCTCAGCCAACCAAAGTGCTGGGATTACAGGCTTGAGCCACTGTGCCAGGCCCCAACCTGCTTTTATCCAGATATTTGATATCTACTAGGTACTCAGTAGAATTTATTAGAACTATCTTCAATAAAATATTTAAAAATATCAAACACAATGGGGAATTCTTAGTGATAATCTTTCCAAGGGAAATCTCAACGTTTGTGTGGCACGCTGAACTTAGCAGAATCAATTCAAGCCTGCTTGATGCCATATTCCAGTGAGAGAAGTTGTTTTTGTGTAAAAGACAAATGTCTGACAATCTCAAAAAAGAGCAATAAGATCCCAAATTAAGCCAAAGCTCTAGGGATGTAGAATTGATGGAAGGCCTTAGTTAGGAGTTGTTAAGGTTCTCAGACTTTACCTGGTACTACAAAAGGAATCACAGACTTCCCTTCTGATCTCTTTTGAACTCATTGCCTCATCTGCAATTACAAATACAGATCGGTGGATGCCTACTCTCCTGCTTTAAATTTTCATTACTTCCTCAATGACTACTGGGTAAAGTATAAAATCTTTAACTTTGGTAGCAGTGAAAACAATTTTAGATCTCTTTTCCCACCATTTTTACCACACACTTTAACTACTTCTTGTAATTCCTAGTAATTCTATGATCTTTCATTGTTCTCTGCTTTTGTTCATACTATTTCCCCTGCCTAGAATGACTTCCTTATAAATCTCTCATGAATTTTCACTCATTCTTCCAGACTCGTCTTACATTTTACCTCTTTTATGAAGCCTTTCATGGCATAAAAAATACTGGGGAGTCTTGCTGGAATTCTCTGCTTGGGCTCAGTGGAGACTTTGTGACTACTGTATAGAAGCCATTTGAAGAATGTATGTAATTCTGGCCTAGACAACAAAAATACCCCACTCTAGAGGGGCAGAAATATTGTCTTTTGCCCATATGTGCTATTGACTATTAAAAATAACACTGACACTAAAATCGTTATCTGTTCTGCAAGTTCATTCTTCCTTCTAAACTCCTAATTGTAAATTATGACATCACTATCTTCGTCTTTCAAATTCAAAGGTGCAGACTTCTCTATTTCTCTTCTCTCCCTCCATGCAACCCATATCCACTTACTCTTTATGCTCTACAGCTTCTACCTTAGACTCATCTCTCAAATCAATCATTATCATCCCATCTCCACTAACATCACTTCTTGCCTCGATTATTGCAACAGCCTCTTAAACAGTCTTTCCTCCTCCAGTATTGTCACCTTTTCATCCATGCCACAGGCGCCTACCAGAGTAATATTTCCAAAATGCAAAATTGACCATGTTGCTATTGGAACTCAAATCCTCTAATGGCTCCTCATCATCTTGACTACAAAGGCCAAAAATGTTATCATGGCATGCAATGGCCTTTCGCTGTCGACTCAAACTATATTTCTGGGCTCATCTTTTGTTACGTGTCCAGGAAATATTATATCATATAAACCCAATATTTTGTAGAGATCTTGGGGCACACAGGAAATTTCACCAAACTATGCTTCTGCACATGTGGAGTTTTTGTGTCTTCACTGTATTTCCATGCTTTCTGCCCAACTTGTACTTATTCTTTAATATCTAGCCCATATGACCCCATCTTGTGAAGCTTCAACTCTCATTCAAGCTCCACAAAGCTGAATTAGTCCAGTAATTATTTCTTTGTTTCTATAATAATGCTTTATAATTGTTACTACAATAATGCTTTATAATCCATGGCACTTATCTGGAAATAAGTCTTTATTTTCCATTAGACTATGAGCTGTTCCAGGATAGTGATCTGCCTTCATTCATTTCTTTTTTTTTTTTTCCCCATTTATTTCATTTCTATCCTACTCTGCACCTACTGCAGAGTGTAACCCAAAGTCATTCCAAAAACATCAACTTAGTACCTCCTAACTGTATTTTTAATAGCTCTTATTGCCGAAGGGGTCACAGAAATTCAGTAAATGTTTGTTGAGGAATTAATTCCCCGGATGGGTTTCAAGAAGCCTCCACTTTGTGACAAATGTCTCTCAACAGCATGTGAAGTTATAACACATTTTAAAATTGCTTTGCTAGAAATTTTAACTGAACATTAAAAGTTGGTTTATTTTTGTTTTTGTAGCTGAGGAAGTGACTATGTACTAAAGCAGAACTATCATATAAATCAAGCCAAACAATCAAATGAAAATGGAAATAAATCAGCTATGATACTTGCATTAAATGTGTTCTTGTCCACCTGAAGAAATGCCATTAAATGATATGGTCAGCCTAGTAGCTTGCCTCTCCCACTTAAAATAGACAAAACAGCCATTAGAAAATCCATCATCATAGGTTATTTGTATATGATGTTTTCTTCTTTATTGCTTCATTTGATTTGCACAGCAATGCTGAGAAATTGACAGGAAGGTTTTACCACATTTGTTTGTCTCTAGAATGGCTTACATTGTGAGATAAATGATCGATTTAATTATAACTTTTCAGAGAAAACATAAATATCATGTTAAATGGAACATAACACTTATTCTGATTTAAGAGGCTTTAAAGTATGAAAACAAAACTTTGTATTAGACCTGAGGACATGTGCTATGATCCCCTTTTGAAAATGGGAAAAATGATGCCTAGATGACTGAGACTCATGTCACTAGTTATTTAGTAAGAGATACAGATAAAGACTTGATTCTTTTGATAGGTAAGACAAACTTCTTTTATTCTACTAGATTTTCCTAATGTCTGGTCAATGGAATAATAATCTTGTAGGAATGTTAATAAGAGGAGAAAGCTGTAATTAACTCAATTTGAGAAACTCAAAGTTAAAAAATCTTTACTTCTCAGAGCTTTTGCTATGATAGCTAATATACATTATGATTTTCCAAGATAGGACTGTACTATACAGCATTGAACAAGTTATTAGACCATATAATCTTTTTCTCCCTCTTATAAAGTATCATGTGGGACTAGTGTTCTATAAAATGCACTTTGGAGAGCTACACTATACCAAGACAGAATTGTATTAGCCTCCAAAAGGAATGAACCATAACTCTCAATTTGTTTACTGTCACTTTCAGAAATCATATATGGTAAAGCGTCAAGTGGTAAATTCAATTGCCTGAACCTTGACTCAATTCACCTGTTAAAAATGATGAAGTGGGACGTTTCATTCAAGAAAAACTGAGAAAGTAGCCATCAACATCATCATCAGCCAAAGTGTTACTAATCTGACATTTGTTATATAAAAAATATTACCCAGAAACAATCAGCGTTCCCTAAAGACAGCCTCCCGATAGGAATATAACATTTGTCTTCATTTGGGAAAACAATATCCTTGAAAATGTCTAGCAAATTTTTCAAGTTGCTTTTGAGTAGCACCTATAGATATGTTTACTAGTCACTAGAAACTTTAATTCATTCATCCAACAAGTAATTCCTCAGTGCCTAGCATTTGCTGGGCACTATGCTGAGCAACGGGGATACAATGATAAACAGGACAGATAAATATGTGCCTTCATGATGCTCACAGTCTAGTCGAGGAAAAATTGATATATAAAATACCACCCAATAAACATTTCAGCTAAGTCTGGACATGCAGAATGCTGCAGAGCATGCGACATTTACCGTATAATTCATATCCTAAAAAGTCTCAGACTGAAATACCTGAATCAGGGATGCTAAAAGAAAGCCAAGGGCTTACCTTAACAGAATGATTGGCCCAGCTTTTCCACTTACATTGCCAGCAAAGTGCTGCTCTTACCAACGTGGCCTGATTCCAAAGACAAAAATATCTCACATCTTTGCTTATGCCACAACTTTATCTGTACTCCCAGTAAAGAAAAAATAACATTTTAAAATGTATTTACAGAAATCTACTTGCCAGGTCCTGATTAACAATTGTTTGTTGCAAAGATATTGGAATTTTATCTAAGTTTAGTAGTCCAATAGGCGCACCATAAGGAAATTAGAGATATAAAATAGCGGCTAGACTGCTACCATTCTGTCTCAGTGCCAAATAGCAGCAAAAACACTGAGTCCCTCACAGCATTAAAACATTAAACACTATTTTGCTACCTGGAGTTTTGTCTTTTCTTTTTATTTATATGCTACCTTATATGTTTCTCCATTTTGATACAGAGGGATACTTTTAATAATTTCCTTCACTGATCAAATACTTTGTCATTTTTATTCTAAAATGGTATACCACAATTATTCAAGTATCTATAGACCAAAGGAACTATCTCGTCTTTATCATTTTCATAAACTACAGTGGTTGTCCCTTATCCATAATTTTTTGTGTGTGGTTTCAGTTTTCTGTGGTCAACTCTGGTCAGAAACATTAAATAGAAATTTTCAGAAATAAGCAGCTTATAAGTTTGAAGTAAGTTTCATTTTAACATATTGATATAATTATTCTATTATTATTCTTGTTAATCTCTTGCTGTGCCTAATGTATAAATTAAATTTTATCATAGGTATGCATGTATAGCAAAAAAAAAAAAACTAGTATATATGGTTTGGTATTATTCATGATTTCAGGCTTCCACTGGGCACCTTGGAACATATACAATGCAGATAAGGAGGGGACTACTGTACCGTTTTTGCTTCTATCTCCATCTTATTCGCATTCTCTCTTTTACTACCAGCTTTGGTGTCTGATTCCAGAACTCTGATGACAGTAATTATAAGGGAGGATTTAGGACTAACATATATGTTTGTCAAAAAGACCACAGGGCACTTGTTTGTGGGATAAATTCAAAATACTGTTTTCTTATGTTTCTTATTATTAATCTTTTGGAACCATGCTAACTTAACACAGCGGTTATGTTGAGTGCTTCTTCCTGTTTGGGCTGGGCCTATCATCTCTTTCATAAGCTTTCCTTAATTCTGGCCTTTACATTGCCCAGGTTTATGAGAATGGTTTCAAGGGAGGGATGTCATGGAAAAGAATAGTCAGACTCATTTATTTCCAATTACTGTTTGCTGAGACACTTGAGCTATTAGTTCCTGTAACTATGAATCATTTATTAAATACAATGAGCAGGTTATATTGTATGTGGTAAAAATTATAAGTAAGATCTGGAGGGTTTACTATTTGCCTAACATTTTCCTAAACACTTCAGATGTATCAACTTGTTTAATTCTCACTAATGCCCTATGGGGAGGTACTATGTCAAAATCTCAACTTCATAGGTGGAGAAACTGAGGTACAGGGATATTTACCCATGATGACAGTTACTACATGATAAGACTTGGCTCTTGCAGCCACTAACTGCTTCAAATCCTTCCCCTCTTCCCCGATCTGCTCTTCATCACAAGCAACTACTTTTTAAGTTTCCCTTGTCTTCTGTCTTCTGAGTAGGTTTGGTATATGGGAGTCCCGTATAAAAAATTGTAGAGCAGAAGTTGGAGAAAAGCCCCGGTAGACAGCCCTCTCTCCGTAGCCCCAGGTCTATCTGAGCAGCTCCTTCCTGGGTTTTAGCATCAGCTAGACAGCTTGGCTTCTAGTTTCTGGTAATAGCACCTTTTTCCAATAGCACCTTCACTAGAGACCCAGACGTGGAAGCGGCTTCCTGTTGGTGCTAATCTCTTGATGGCCTCATCATCTCCTGCTTGACTTCTTGAGTCTGTCACTCATTTAACCAATCCCCAATATGAAGTTCCCTTTAGCTTAATTATCTAGATTAGTTGCTGTTTTGCTGGCCAGCCCCTAAGAGATCAAATTTTGAATTCAGGCAGTCTAGCCCCAGGATACATGTACTTAAATGCTATGCTATCCTTACTCTTCCAGAGAAGAATTTCATTCCACAGAATTTTTCAAAGGGTCTAAGAGATAAATGACCCAGCCTGTAAACTATCCTCTTTAAATTATTGTTGGCTAAGAGTAGCCTATAACTATTCCAGGGCCCCATATTAGGCATTAAGCTCTGTGAGGACAGTGATATTGCATGTTTTGTTCATTGCTGTATCTCCAGTACAGCACAATGCCTGGCATATAGTAGGTGCACAGTACATGTTCATTGAATCACTAACTGGGATCCACTTCATTTTTTGTTCTCATGTAAGTAAGATTGATAATAAAATTTTAATATTTAATATTTTACATTTCTCTTGTAATATTTATTCAGAATTATATGTGTGATAAATACATTATGTGTGTATTATATGTATTAATAGCAAACATATGCTTGGGAATCAAACTGTCTGGCTTCAAATCCTAGCCTCACCATTTACTAGCTGCGTGAATTTGGGCATGTTACTTCATCTCTACAAGCTGCTAAAATTAGGATAATATTGGAATTTATTTCTTAGAGTTGTTGTAAGAATTAAATGAGATAATATATGTAAACTTCCTAATACAGGCCTGTAGCATAATAAATAGTCATTAAATGTACGTAGTTGTTGTTACTATAGTTACGCTGTTACTATTATTATCACTATTGTTGTTGTAATTATTTAGACTTCTCCTTTTTGAAATGCATGTTTGCGTTGTAATACTTCCTCCGGAGTTAAAGGTTGTTTTAAACTGATTTTATGCCTATAAGACCCTTCAGCCTCTGCTTTCTCCATGCCTCCCTGCTATAGAGGCTAAAGGCCTTTAAAATTGCAGACTGAAAGTCGATCACATTTCTGAGCCTCACTGACAGTGGAGAAGATTTTGAATTGTTTTACCTGTCCTAAACCTAATACCAGTGTGTCTAGGACAAGCTCAGAGTTAGTTTCCATGTACTTCATGAACCTCAACTTCCTTACTACTTCCTGTTATGTTTAGCCAGTATATATAACTGGGATTACTGACTGTTTGCATATTGCACTCTAGTTTCTTTAGTGGGCCTAGATCTTGAATCCCCAAAGCCCTGATTATCTTTTGCTGATAGAGATACAATCCTTATTTTTGCCCTCAAACAAATGGACTTTATAGAATCATAGTGCAACCATATTTCTGCATACAGAGATAACCATTACTTGGAAACTTCTGTGAACAAGCATGAATATACCATCCAATCACATTAGGCCACCCTCCCCCTTGTAGATCTATGCTGGCTAGGTCCAAACATGCTAGACTGCTATGGACACTAACTGCTAGCTTGCTCCTTCAGAAGCCATTGCTAAACTGGTTTAGTGCCACAGCCCTGACCATGTTCTCTCCTGGATTATTTTCTTCCCCACTGGACCTCTAAAGTCCCAGTGGCTTTTATGGCCCAGCTTATATGCGTTATAACAGTGTTTATGCCAGCACTACATGCAGTTAGGTACATATCTACTGAACCCAAAACCATTCAGCCAGGTCTGCTCATTTGATTATTTTTCCACATTCATTCATTCAACAAATATCTATTAAGCACTTCTGTGTATCCTATACTAAGAACAAGAGATGCAGAATTGAATAAAGCAAATCTGTAACTTCAAGGAGCCTACCTTCTACAGGTTGGAGCTCACCAAGGAAACCTTCTACAAGATTCCCCAGGCTCTGTGCTATTCTTTCTATTCTTCTAGAAAATTCTTACAAAGATCATATAGCACTAGTTGACTGGTTTCCACAATAATTCCATTGCAAAAAGGTAAATTTCACGTTGCTAATAATATCAGGAGTAAAACTGATTAATGCTATCATCCACCCACACACTCACCTACCCACATAGTAAATTATCAGTACTTAGGGGAAATAATTATTCTCATTTCACCAAAAACCATGCCCCTAAAGTGCCAAAGAATCTACAGATTTGGTTTTATTTTAGAATGGATGAACTGATGGCCAAGTTGATTGGCCTCATCAAGTCAGGCCTTTAGCCATATTCTGTAAGTCAGGAAAGTAAAATAAGTGTGATGTCACACTAGCCTTCATGTCAGCCACCCTCTCCAATCAAGCTCATAATCCATTCAGAATGTTCAATTCAATCCAGAGCAGCTGGAATGACTAGACAAATCTTTCAAGAGCCAAAGACACCATTACTTCCTCTTGTTTGCACCTTTCATTGTCAATAGGCAATTAATCACCAGGTTCCACCTCAGTGCTATTGGAATTTTTCTAATGATTTATTATATGAATAACTAAGGAGAAAAGGTCTCCAATGACATAATATGCATAATGTGCATTTTAATTGGAAGGCAATTTAGATATTTATTTAGATTTTGCTCATGCAAAAGTTATTTCTAATGACGGAAAGCTGCTTTTGTGGAACTAATTATGATAAATTACTAACAGCAGTTGCAAATGCTAAGTATTCAGTCAAAGTAATCAATAGAGCAAAAGTCTTTAGACATAGTTGTGAATACTCTATATGAACTTCCCATGAAATTTTTAAGAGGAGCCCTCTTGTTCTGTTTTACTAGAGATTGACTAATCGAAGTGCATTAAGATCTTCTCAGCATTGGGCCAGGTGTGGTGGCCCATGCCTGTAATCCCAGCACTTTGGGAGACCAAGGCAGAGGGATAACTTGAAGTCAGGAGTTCAACACCAGCCTGGTCAACATGGGGAAACCCCAACTCTACTAAAAATGGAAAATTTCAGTACAAGCATGTTGGTGCACCTGTAATACCAGCTACTTGGGAGACTGAGGCAGGAGAATCACTTGAATCCAGGAGGCAGAGGTTGCAGTGAGCTGAGATCATACCACTGCACTCCAGTCTGGGCAACAGAGTCAGTGAAACTCCGTCTCAAAAAAAAATCTTCTCAGCATTAACAGCTACTGTAAGATAGAGATACATCTTGGATCCCTTGACATGGAACTCTAGACTTCTCCACAATGCACTTAATTTTTAGAAAACTTGGGGTGCTAAAACAATGCTAAAATAGCTCACGTAAGCTTCACTTTTCTCAGAAATCAATTTTATCTTGGTACAAGATAAAATTGGTACAAGATATCCTGGGCTTGATGGAAACCAATTAGATGAAAATTTATTTTTGTAAATGGTTCATTTAATCTCACATTTGCTGTCCATGAAAAATAAAATGTGACAATTTCCATGTGTTCAGAAATCAAGTGCAGCAGAAATGTACTTCTAACCGTGCAAGGCCCATTTAAAAATGGGTTGGAAAATCAGTCTTTGCTGTCCAAAACAATTTTGCCCAAGGGTCAAGCTATTTTCTGGCTTCAGACCTCATCACCAAGCACCCAGGTTTTGTGCATAGTAAAGTATCCTAGGGCCAGTAGGACCTCCCACTTTTGCTTGTTATTTTGAAGGCATGTACCACAGTGAAGACAGCTCACTGCCAGAAATCCTAGTTCCCAGCCTTCCAGAGGATGTTCTATGCATGCAGCTTTTAAATTTGTTTACTTATTTAAGAACTGCAAAAGGGATAGCAAATAACTCAAAGCCCCTCATCCACTGCTCACGTTATGAAATAAAACATCACAGATATAAATGAAGCCACCCATGTATCTCTTCCTGTTTCTATACCCTTCCTTTCTCCCCAATAAGTAAGCACTTTTTGTAAATTTTGTGTTTTCTATTCCCATGGATTTTTAATGCTATACGTTACACATATACATCCATAAACAATGTATAATATTTTCTTTTTGTTTTATAATATCATACTGTATGTATTTTTCCCTAAATATTTTTAATTCACTCAACATTGCAGTTGTTGAGATTCATCCATAATGATGCACATAGCTCTTGTTGAATCCTTCATACTTCTGTATGTATTCCACTGTATTTATATACCATGAATTTATAAACTTTCCTCTGTAGATACATGTTCAGATTGTTTCCACCTTTTTGCTATTACAAATAATGCTCCTGTGATCACGCTTCCTGGCACTGATGTGAAGGATCTTCCCTGGAGGGGGTGTACTAGTCCATTATTGCATTGCTGTAAAGAAATAACTGAGACTGGGTAATTTGTAAAGAAATGAGGTTTAATTGGCTCATGGTTCTGCAGGCTGTACAGGGAGGCCTCAGGAAGCTTCCAATCATAGCAGAAGGCAAAGGGTGAGCAAGGCATCTCACATGGTGAGAGTAAGAGCAAGGGTGGGAGAGGTGCCACACGCTTTTAAACAACCAGATCTTGTGAGAACTCATTCATTATCATAAGAACAGCACCAAATAGATGATGTTAAAACATCCATGAGAAACCTGCCTCCATGATCCAGTCACTTCCTATAAGGCCCCACCTCCAGCATTGAGGATCATAATTAAACATGAGATTTGGGTGGGGCACAAATTCAAATCATATCTGGAGAATATCTAGGGTTGGAATTACTGGACTGTAAGGTGTATGCACAACTTCACCTTCACCAAATGATGACAAATTATTTTCCAGAATTATTGTACCAGTTTACATGCCTGCCAACAGTGTAAGGAGGATACCATTGCATAAAATTTACTCAGAAAGTTATTCCTTTGATACCTCAACACTAATTGCTAATGCTGAGTTTATCTTTTTAGAAATGTAGACCCAAGCCAGTCAGCTTGATTAGCTGGGCTCCACCTGGGGAGCCAAATGAATCACTTCAGGCTCCTACTTATCAGCTTAGCCAATCTCAGGACAAAAAATATGAGGCACAGAACAGTCATATTCCATAAGCTCTATTCCTCCCTCTTCACTTTCAGGACCTATTGATTTGATGCCCTCCTCTGAGCACAACCATGCCACTGCTGGTCACTGCTTATGCTCCAGTCAGCTCCTAGTCTCATCACAGCTTGCCTGTCAATCACTTATTCATTTATTTATTCAGTCAGCTGCTCAACTATTCAACAAATATATACTGAGTGCCTATAATTTTCCAAATGTTATATCATGGGGTTAACAAAGAGGGCTATATGATGGAGTTGAACATGATGGGAAATGTCACAGTGGATAGAATGATACCTCTTCTGCCTTATGTTCCAAACTTCCTCTCTTTATTAGAAAATATCATCAACTGCAACAAGGTGAGTAAGAAAAAAACAAGTATTAACTGGGCACCTACTATGAGTTAATACATCCATGGCTAAAAATGACAACACGTTTACCCTTGTGTGTAAGATATTTGTACAGTGAAATGGCCATCAAAGTTCTGATGCAAAGAAAAGTAAGATAGTAAGCCATTATTTATTAAGGACAAATCTGTTTCAGGGACAAAGCTGTTATCTCCTTTTAATTCCATAACATCACCGTGAGATAAGAATTATTATTTTTCCCATTTAGCAAAAAGAAAACTGAACCTCAAAGAAAATCAGCAACTTGCTCAAGTCCTAATAGTAAGAGACTGACCTAGGAGTTAAATCCTGATCTAACCCTACCAGTCCATGGCCTTTTATAGCTAATAGTAGGAATTTTAAATGCCATGATCCAGACAAGAAAAGTGCAGTTTCCCAATCCAAGCAACTATATGCAGGCTAGACAGACAGGATGTAATTTGCTGATGTAATTTTTGCCAAAAAAACATCAAAAGAATCTTTAATCATTGTGAGTAGGCTGAGGTTCCATTGCCCATAATAGATGGTGCCTTCCTCAGGACAAGGTCATGATGCACAAGTCTTGATTCACTGCCCAGTCTGTTTTATATCATGAGAGCTAAGGACTATATCTCTGGCTTTAGGGATCTTTCCATCCTAAGTTTCCCTAGCATCCCCTAACAAAGGAAAGGGCCAAAGCAGAACTAGCTGTGATACCATAGGCAGTGCCTGAACTCTCTTTTCAATGCACAGGACTTCTCTGAATTTGACAGCTACCAGGAAAACTGAGTGAAATGAAAATTAACTGATATTATGGAATCAATTCTAATAGGTCAAAGAATGGAAGCTGGCAGCAATCTTGTTGCTGCTAGAAAGAACCTGGAAGTCAAATCTCAGTTTAAATGTCACCTCTTCTGAGAAGCCTTCCATCAAAACCCAAGCCTAGACTAGTGCTCTTCCTGTGTGCTTCCACAGAGCCATATGCTTTCCCTACCATAACACTGACCCCAGTGTATTGTTTTTCTTGTTACCTGCCCATCTCTTCTGTCAAGACTGTGAGCTCTATGAGAGGAAAGACCATACTTGTCATTTCGTTATTATCTTTATAGTGCCTAGCACATTAGCTGGTACAAAATCGGTAATCAGTGTGTGTATATAAACTAAACTAATAAATGAACAAATAAAATTAGGGCTGAAGTCCATTGCCCTGTCTTCTCAGAGAGAGAGAGAGAGAGAGACCCAAAAGTGGTCTGATTTAAGCATTATAAGAAGCTGGAAAGCAGGAACCCTCTGATCTGCAAAACATCCATAACACTTAATTAGCACTTCTCATGTGCCTGGTACCATTCTATTATTTATTTATTTATTTATTTATTTAATTCTCACAATAATTCTGTGAAGGAGGTGCTATTACTACCCCCATTTAACAGATAAGAAAACTGAGGCTTGGAAAGGTTCAATGACTCATCCAATGTCATTTAACTAGGAAGTGTTGGAGGTGGGGTTTGAACCCAAACGGTGAGGCTCCAAAGTCTAGACTTTTAAGCACTTGGGTAAATCACAAAAGCACAAAGATGTTTCCTGGTTTTTGTCCCAAGATAGAGTGCCAGTAACTCAACACCACCATATTTTCTTATGTCTAGGCCCTCCGAAACACTTATGGACTACACTATGCAACTCTTGAGAGACGTGACCCTGTTCCATGAATCTACACTTCTGGACCTAATACATTTTGGTTGTTAGGAGAAAGTGAGATGTTAAGCCCTGTACAAGAAGACCTGTAGTTGAGTCATACTAACATTATCCTTTGGGTAAATTACCTTAGCTTGGGCTCTGGCATCAGACAAAACTGGGTCTGATGAATACCTGCTCTAACATTTACTTATGATGAGATCTTAAACTACATAAATTCTCTGAACTCTACTGTCTCATCTGTAAAAAAATATTATTTATCTCAAAAAAAATACTGTAAGCACCAAATGTGACAGATTATGTGAAATGCTTAGCACGCTGCCTGGCACAGAGGGAATGTTCAACAAATGTAAGTATTACCTGTGGAGTTTATTTTCTTCCTCTGAAAAACAGGAATCCTACCACATATTTCTGTTATGAGGACTAAAGGAGATCAGGAGGGCATGCCTGGCAACAGGCTGTTGCACTACTGCCTTCTTCTTCCTCTCCTTTTCCTTCGCTGGCAATCCAGCATTAGACCCGCCATGATACTAAAATTACTCTTTAAAAGGTCATCTATAACTTCCAAAATGTCAATTCTAATGCTCTTTTCTTAAGTCTCATTCTATTTTCCCTGTCTGCTACATTTTTCATTATTGACCACCCCTGTTTCTTAAATTTCTCCCTTTTTAGTCACACTAAAATTACCTTCTGTTGCTGTTACTGCTGCTGCCTTTGCTCCTGCTGCTACGTAAAATATCTCCTGCACTAGAAGCTTCTCCCTTCCAGCCTCTTCAACAGATATTTCCCAATGTTCTAGCTCTGGCACACTCCACTTCCCACTAAGCCCACTCTTGCTAGGCAGTCACATATCCTGCAGCTGCAGGAGCTCACTCTGTGTGAATGAGTCCCAAATATTTGACTCTGACCTTAACCTCAACTGAGTTGAAGTCCTAAGTCTCTATTTCTTGCTAGATTTCAAACTTGGCAATCAATCCTGCCTTCCTCCTTAAACTAGTACCTCCTGTCATGTATTCTCACCATTCTTCCAAGCCATCAGAGCCTGAAACCCTAGTAGTCCCTTTCAGTTTAGCCTTTAGTATTTTTTGTCCAAACTCTAATTGTAGTTACCAAATAAGCCTCCCCGATGTCAGTCTCAACAGGCTCTACCACATCCCTCAGCTAGCCCTGGATTCATAGGCCAAACAAAGCCACCCTCAGGTCTAAAATTATGCATGGACACAACAGTGACAAATTTAACACTTCAAATACCTTAACCCAGCAATGTTGTCTTCAAAGTCCTTTATAATTGAAGTCCCTTCTAAACTTGGCAATATTGCTCCCCTTAGTATTTCCAAAGTGAATCTAAACTTCACCATGGATTTTTATATGTTCAATTATTCTCTCTGCTTGGTCTGTCCTACGTAAGCCTCCTTCCCTTCAAAGACACTTATGTTTCAAAAGCACACTCATCTTTTAAGCATTCCTAGAATCCTACCTCAATCACATAGCTATCTTCAGAGACCTCTGTGGAAATTTCTCTTTCTCTTACAATCCCACCGCATCTAACTTTCACCTCCTGACTTTATAAAGATTTCCATAGTCAATATGTTAAAATTATTTAAATATATACCTTTCTAAAGGACTAGATTATAAGCTCCTTAGGGACAAGGAGGATCCTATATGTTTTTATTTATATATCACCCACAGAATCAGAGGGTTTCACACATCGTAGGAGCTCAGGAAGAATTGTGTGTTTCTGCAAGTGTATGAGCATCTGTGTGTACCTATGTGTGCACATTTGAGTGGAATTGAGCTTTATGTATGCTGAACCTCCAGGAGCTCTGCAAACATTCTTAGCAAAGACCATAGACCTTTATGTGTTCCCTGAGTAGGTAGATTTTAGATGCCTACCTGAGCTCCAGAACCCAGCCCACTCAGTAGCCTGGGTAGGGAATATAACCTATAAATCTCTACTTCACTATCAACAGCCTGTAACCAGCAAATGTAACTTATCTCTATAATAGAAATTATTACCCTTTGTAGTAGACATCTCTCACAGATGTCCTTTATACTGTGAGTGCCAAAGGAACAGGGACTCAGGGCTGAATTCCCAGGGCCTGGCTTAGGGAAAAAGGGTCTGTTCAAAACATCCGTGAATATGTAAACTGACCTGTATGGAGATCAAGTTCATAACTTTGAATTTGGTAAGTTCACAAGTTCTCAGCTACATAATTTGACAACTTGAAGAAACCATCAGCTGAGATAATCTCAAAATTCCACTGGCCCAGCTCACTGCAGCCTTGGATGCATATATTGGCAATGGCTGTTTATAATACACAGTGGGCAGCCTGTTATCATGGGCTTACCATCATTAATTCACTCTTCAAATTTAGAGTGACACCATTAGGTTAAGCATTAATAATTTTATGCATAATAATAGTGATAACAGCAGGTGGTTTTGAAAACTATTACCCATGTTTCAATAATGCATCCCATCCTGAATGTTGTGCTTCAAGCTATTTCCTGAGTGGAAGAGGAAACAGAAATATTCTCATAATAACAGTTTATAGCAATAATAGTTTAGAGCTCTAGCTTGAAGTTGCTTGTGTGTGTCCTTTATTTTTTGCATCTCTGGGTAACATTGCTATAGAATCTCATTTTTCAAAAGTACTGGCATGAGCTGATCTCATTTGATAATACTGCAGTTATAGAATGGCTACAGTTCAAGCAGCTTCTAAAAATTATAGAGCCCCAGAAATGTCAGGGCCCCAAAATTCAAAAGCAAAATATATAACAATCTCTTGTCTGTTAAAAGGATCTATTCTGTATCAATGGATCATTTAGGAATGGACAATTTAGAAAAAATACTAAAGTGCAGTGGATAAAAGCAATACATTTGGGTCCACCAGATCTGGGTTTTAAAAATTACTTTATACTCCTTCTCCTAAGCTGTTCGTGAGATGGAGAAAGTATTGCCCATCTCATTTTGTTGAGAGGATTATGTGACATAATATGTATAAAACACCTGACACATAGGAAGTACTTAATACATAGTACTATTATTCTCATTTTGAGTTGGTATATAGCATAAGTCCAAAATTGTGAATTTGATTTGCTTGTAGGCCAGTTCACATATTCATGGATGTTTTCAACAAATTCCTTTGTTCTGATCCAGGCCCTGGGAAGCCAGTTGTAAGAGTCTCTGCCTGTTTTGAGCTCACAGTGTAGAGGGCATCAGTGAGAAACACCTTCTCCAACATGCGATAAATGCTATGACAGAGGTAGACACAGTAGAAGAGAAGGCTTCAGTCACAATATTGTATGTGCAAGAGAAGACGTCACAGTAGAAGAGATGATGTCACAGTAGAAGAGAAGTCTACACAGTAGAAGAGAGGGCTCAGAGAAGGCTTCTGAAAGCAGGTGGGCCCTAAGTTTAAACTTGAAAGAAGAGTAGCTATTACCAGGATGGAGAAAAGGGAAAAATACTTTTGCCAGAGGAGACAGAATAGCAAAGACTAGTTGATATTTCTGTTGTAACAAACTAAACTCTCAATCCCACTCAGCCTCGCAGACAGAATTCTCTATATTCTAAGCCCTCAGACAGAGAGAAAATCGTTGGGTCAAGGAATACCCATCTTTTTCCTGGAAGAGTAGCTCAAACTGTTTACCACGCTGATGAATAGGGAGCTTGTAGCATTATCAGTCTGTGATTAGGATAGCAAATTATTTACATAGGGTTCTCAAAGACCTTCAAGACACCAATAAACTGCCAGTATTTAATGGAAAAAAAGACAATGCTACTTCAGCTGCAATTGGTAAATAGAAGACTTTAAAGATTAGTTCTAAAGGATTTTAAGATGCATGAAGATTTGGGCTGTCTGGAAAAGTACCATGTGAGTCTCTGAACCAGAAAGAAGATTTTTGTCATCTGTTGTCTAGATTAGACGGCTTTTTGAATCTGTGTGCAAGAGTTACAGGTGTGATGAAATATTGACCACTAGTACTCAGGGGACCGGAGACAGCGAAGGTGGCACTAGGGTAGCCCGAGTCTTGGACTATACAACTCTGGCAATAAGAAGCCTTCCTTTTACTACAGTGTGAAAATAATATTATTTCGTATGTGCCATGAAAAGAAAAGACTTGAGAAACATTGCTATGGAGTTCCTTCTCTAAAGGTGAAAATGCTAGCCTACATTATATTGGGGCTGGAGAACTAAGGGCAGCAGCATCATCACTGTAAGTGTCATTATCATCATTAACATCATCAAAAACATTATCATCACTAGTAGTATTTCTTATTATTAAGGCAAATATTTGATTCTGAAAGACTCACTTGGGTTCTTCCAAATATCTTGCTTTGTGCTGATTTCAAGTGATATACAGGATAAGTGGGATTATAATGTATAATGTAGAGAAGACAATCAATCTGAATCAGCAGCCATTGTGTCTGTGACTAATTCTTGACACTATCACCCAAAAAACTGAACATGTGTTGAGAGTGGGTATTTATCAGTCACCATATGAAAAAGTCATAAATATGACTCTATATGTAGACTGAGCCATCAGGGATAAGTGGTCTCTCTTTACACAAGAGAAAAGAAATAATCCATCTGAAAAGAGAATGGTGTAAACAGTGGCAAACAATCTCGAAACCTCATTTTTACTGTCCCTTCTTACTTAAGACAAAACGACCCAACCAGCCTTTCTATATATGACAGTTTGGACTTTTGTTTTTCCCCAAAAGCTTGTTTAAAGGGCCATTAGAGGAATGTTTCAGCCTGGCCAGGTTACTCTAGATTTGTATCTCTGCTGTCAGTTTCAGGGTAGACTTTCAGCCGAAGCCTCCTAATTGGCTGTCAGCAAGTCGCTCTTATGCATAGCCTTTCCCTTAAAATCTTTTCCACTCCTGTAACATGGCCTATCTAAAATAGTTTCAAAACACATTGGAAGTGTAGGCGTAGGGGTGAAAATAAAGAGTGCTGGGAACCACACTGAACTGGAGCTTCAACAGTTGTGAATATTCCTCAAATGTTTCCACTGTGAATATGCTTCAGTCATGTTAAGATAGTCAAAATAGTTTGACAAGTTTGGCTCTAGTCTTGACTACTGCATTCACGACCTGATTAGCTAGTGCCTACAAGAGTTTGACAAGAGTGCCAAATCCACCAAGACAGCAGTTTGTAAAGGGAATTTATGGTGATTAACCCGAAGCACACACAAGCAAATACCCAGGGTACCATAACTACTTCAGAGGCAAGGAAAGCAGCTGCCTGTTGGAATTTGGAGCTGAATTCAAATCTTTGCTGCCTTATCATTGCATGACCCCCAACTACGATATTTAATCTGAGTCCCATGTTCTTATCTATAAAAAGAGACTTGATTCCTATCTCCCAGGAATATTGTGAGTGAAATATGCGAAAACAGCACAGCAGACAATCAATACATGTTAATTTCCTTCCTTTTCTTGCATAAAATGTTTGAACTAGGACTTACTACCATTGTTAGCACAAGACATACGATACAGAGAAGGCAGTTGTCTGCCCTATGCAGTGTGCCAAAACGATATCTCAGACCTTAAAAACTTTTTCTGAGTAACTGATGCTGGTTTTCCCAGTGGCATGCAATCTGCCACCGTATCCGTCATTCGTAGGAGGTTACTTCTAAGACTTAATATTCTTTCTGGCTATTCTTGGGCATTGATCTCTGAAGATGAGATATCGGAAGAGAATTCGTTTAACCCCATCTTTGCACATGCAGCACTTAGCCCTCTTAAAGGTCTTCCCTCTACTGCTACTACTGACTGTTCCTCTGGACATAAATGCTGAAAAATGCCCTTGTTCTTGAAATAATAGACTTTCAAATCATATCTCTTGGAGAGATGGAGTGCTCAGAAGGGAAGTAGGACATGACAAAAAATCGAATTGAGCTTCTATTTTTCTCACTGTTAGAATTCTTAGTTGTAAAATTGAGATGCCACTAAGCCCTGAGACTGGGCTGAGCCTCTCTTCAGTCTCCCACCCCTTCTTTTGCTCATGTCATCAAAATATTTCCTGTATTCTAATTCATCTCTGAAATACTTTAGGTCAGGAGCTGTATCTTAAACTTTGTCATAAACCCAGCAACTTATATAAAGCCTAGTACATTATAGGTGCTCAGCTAATATTTGTCAAGTAAGAGAATAAATGAATGGAAAAAACAAATGTTGGGAAAACAATTTTAAAATGTTTTCAGCAAGACCTTAAAGAGCTTCATAACCTCCTCCTCCACTTCCTAATTTTTTGTCTAAATGTACAGAAACAAATATGAGAAAATAACCCTTTGCCCCTTTTCCTGAGAAAAACTAATTATTACAAGAGTCCTAATATACTATAACTGTGCTTTCTGACCAACAACTAAATTTACACTCCATTATTTAATCTCAGAAAAAAAAAAAAAAAGAAAATAAATAACTAAAACCCACACACTTGGCACTTAAGGCTCTCTACTGTGAGCCATGTTTTTGGCCTCTCATCTCACTGCTCCCAGCCTAACCATATATTGCAAATGTGCCACTCTTCTGTTAAGTCTCATTTGCAATGCCAGCCCCACTGAGAAGGAGTCTCCCTAGATACTATGCCTGCATATGTGAGGCTGGCACTAGTTGAATGGCATTACCTTGGATCTAATGTAGAGATCTAATAGGAAGTTTTTCCTTTCAAGACTGTCAAGGACTTTGAATGAAATAGTGTATTCAAGGCACTTGGCACAGTGTTTGGCACATAGTAAGTACTCGATAGATGTGAAATAGCTGGGTAATTTCCTGCTCCTCTGAGTGAGAAGGCACCAAGTCCTCTTACTCTTCCAACTTACTCTTTAGTGCACTTTCCCAAAAAAAACACTCCAAAGAGGGTTACCTACTACATTTCTTTCTACATGATTCTTTGTTTTTGCTCCAGTCTAGAAAACATTACTAAACAATCCACAACTATATAAAATTCCAATTCATTCACTTTTGTTACGTCCCTCCCCAATGTCCTTATTTTAAGCCAATGTTTTATTTTCCTTTGAAGAGGTTATTGCCCTTCCCACTAGAGACTTTGCAGTTTTTAATAATCTATTATATACCTATACCTTTCTTAAGGAAACCAGAATTCTATTTTTATGAAGAATGTTTAAAATTATATCGAAACCAAATAATTTCTTTTAACAAAGCTACACACAGTAATTGTTTCATCGTATACCATGTGCTGTTTTCTGGTACCCATACCCACGCCACCTGAACTCACAAGCAAGCTGTCCCTGTCAACATCAATTTATTTGTACTTTCTTTTCTCTTGAACTTTGTCATTGCTTGATATACAAATCCTTTAACTTAGCCTTTCTAATCTCATAATTTCTTGTAGATGTCTGGAGTTTTCTCAAGGTAGATGCTCATTTTTCTTATGCTACTTTTGAATTCCCCCTAGCATGTTGCCTTAGGTTAGATAGTTTTTTGCAAAGAATGGGGATATATTATATCCTGTTGAATGCACACATAATCATTAGGTAAGAAATGATTCTTGGAATGAGTGGCACTGAGGTATAAAGATGGTGTGTTCTCTGTGCGGTCTGTCCCCTACTGTAGCTACTTCTCTAGAATCTGGTAGCTTCTCCCAAGGAAACACCCTAAGTGTCTTCTACCAGGCCTAAGCAAAGCTGGGAAGACATAGCTCTCTCAGGTGACTTTCTTTCCAATATGGTAGTTTAACAAAAGTCCAAGGAAACAGATGCTCCACTCCTCTAGGTTTTCTTCTTGTTATCCTGCCTGCAAGAGGTGGAATTTCATCACAAGTACTCTTTGATATATCCATCACCTGGCAACATGAAAACAGGGAAATTTGCTGCCTTAATGGAGGAAAGCAGCATTTTAATTTAGCCTAGAAAAACAACTTAGTAGCCAATGAATACATCTGGACCACAAGGGAAAATAGGTACATCTATCCAATATTAAATGGAGGGAGACAGGAATTGCAATTCAGAGAATAGAAAGTACCATTCAGAATAAGGCCAGTGCTGGGTACCATTTCATGTTCAAATTAAGAGAGAGGACACTACTTAGTAAAGGCTTTTTTTCCTCTGCTGTGTGAGGCTTCTATATCCTATGACAGATGAGATGGGGTATGCATTTGTAAAGATTCAGGAATGCATTCCACAATTGAATACTTCCTATCTGACACTTTTCGAAAGGTTTCTGGGGGATTCCAGTGATGTTGGAGCTATCAAAAGATAAAACTGTTGTAATAAGGCAGAGAGGCTCAAAGGAGTTCTGGAAACTGCTTAGTGAAGAAGACACAGAAAGAAAAAACCACCACACCTTATCTTATTTAATATATACAATAACTCTATGAAACATTTTTAGATATGAGAAAGCAGAAGTTAAGAACCTAAAGGATGGCTAGAATTATATAAAATTTTTAATAATATTTGATTTTCTCCATTCATTTTATAAACATAGAAAGCACACATCAGAGAAGAGAGAAGCTTTCTCAAAGTTACAAAGCTACTAAGTAGCAATTTAAGGACCTGAATCCTTCGGTCTCTAAATCTCATACTCTATCCCCTATGTCAAGCTCCCAGCCCGTCCAGCCCAAATTCAATCCCTCCATTTTAAACATATCTCTTTACTTCTTATCCTCAATTTATCTGTAGAATGTGATTTAATATTTCTACCTTATATTCACCTGCTATTCAAATAGTATTTCTGGCCAGGTGCAGTGGCTCACTCCTGTAATCCCAAGACTTTGGGAGGTCAAGGCAGGCCGATCACTTGAGGTCAGGATTTTGAGACCAGGCTGGCCAACATGGTGAAACCCCTGTCTCTACTAAAAAATACAAAAATTAGCCAAGCAGAATGCCAGCTACTTGGAAGGCTGAGGAAGGAGAATCTTTGAACCCAGGAGGTGGAGTTGCGGTGAGCCAAGATCATACCACTGTACTCCAGCCTGGGCAACAGAGTGAGACGCTGCCACAAAAAAAAAAACGAACAAACAAAGACAAATAGTATTTCTTAAGTGTCAGAAACTGTGCTAGGCATCAGGCCCTAGAGTGGAGGATAAAATATGCAAGGAAATTCTGTTTCTCTTGGCATTTAAAGTCTAGTGAGCAACACAAACATTAAAGAAATGATCAACAAATAGTTAATTAGCAACTATGAATGTAATTAAGGAGTACTATAGATTATATGAGTGTATTAATAAGAATTATTTGGTCTGGAAGGTGTATGTTCAGTAAAGTTCTTTCAGGGAAAATGAATTTTAAACAGAGATCAGAAAGGTAAGTAGGGATTGGTCAAGCAGAATTCAGTTTTACTGTTTTCAGGCCTACGTGTTTGATGGTTTTATTCATTCAATAAAATTTAGTGTCTATCCATTTAAATATTATTTATATTGCAGAAGTAATTTCATCTTCAACCATCTACTATAGAATCATAAGCAGTCAGATGTCTCAGGAAAGTGTTCCGACAGTAATTTTTATGGAAAAAGAGCGAAACTCAGTATCAAAAAGCACAGTTAGCTTTCTCAAACATTTATTAGTTAGTTTCACCTAAAGAACTGTTGCCAAAAAGTTTGCAAACTGTCTTTAAAGTAAGTGCAGAACTTGAACAAAGGCACTAAAATACCTCTTCTCAAATTCCAATTGAAATGATCAAACAAGTCTGCTTACTGGAATTATTAAGAATTTCATTTCCATTTTCCCACATATTTCTGCCAATTATATCAAAATACCAAGTTAAATTTATATCAATTAGTCATTCAGTTTAAGATAGCATATAATCATTATCTGTGCAGTACACAGATAAAGAATACAAAGAGAATCAACTCATATGTTTGGGACACTTCAAACTGAGATATAACCTCCTTATTCAAAAATGAGTTAATATGACTTGAAATCAATACAAAGCAAATGAAACTGTGCTGCAGCATAAAACCAAAAAAAAGTGAAGAAAGTGGTAGATGATGAGAATGCTTTTGAAAAAGATTTACTATAGGAAACAGAGGTTAATTTAAAATAGTATCTGCTTTGTACAGAACAGAATTTGAGGAAATTTAAACCCTGAAATAAGCATATGGATTAAAAGATAAAACAATTTAAGAAGGAAATTGTCTGAGCCACAGAATGTAAGGTAGCAAAAAATTTTACAACAGATTTTTTAATAATATTATAAGATTTTTCTTTTGCATTTAATAATTAATCTGCTCTAAACATCATTTTGTTACATCCATAGAGCTATACAAAGAAAAGAAAAGAACTAAAACTAAATAAAGATACTTGTCTGATTAGCAAGAAAATATACAAATGTGTATATAGGTTGGGAAAATGGCAATAATACCTTTGAGATTGTCAGTGATTTAATATTGCAAGGTTGACAAGCAATTTCAATTTCCTCTGACAAACACAGTGAAACAACCATTGCCATTAACATTGTTCCAAGGTTAAGGGTTACATTTCAGAGAGGATAATACCAATCTTTTAAAGGTAGGACGTCTCAAGAGAATTTTGTTCCAACAAACTACTAAAGAATTCAATGTTATGATGACAAGACACAGATTAAGTATTGATTGAACTTTAGCAAGCCCTTTATCCCACCTAGCTGATGCTCTTTTTGTTCTTTGTACCTTATTTGTAAATATTATCCACCTAGATTTTGTCTTTACATCAAAGAATGACATGTGGTGCCACTCTTTGCAGTCTCAAAAATCCCTTTTGCCATAACCCTACAGAAAAATAGGCAAGAGATATTACAAGACAGTTTACAGTAAAATAAATGAAAATATTCCTTAAACATTTGAGGCATAAAATGCAAATTAAATTTATGTTTTGATACAATTTTTCACCTGTCAAATTGGAAAAAATCCAAAACTTTGGTAAGATCACTCTGCTTGGCAGTGGGAAAGTAGGCCCTTTCATACATGTCTAGAAGGAATACAGGATGATACACTTCCTATAGAGGCGAATTTGGTAAGATTTAACAATGTACTTATTCATTTACCCTTTGACCCAGCCATCTCTCCTCTGGGTCTATCCCAAAGATACACTGTCAAAAATATAAAATGGCATATGCTAAAAACTAGTCAGCACAACACTATTTATAATAACAAAACACTGGAAACATCCCAGATGTTTATCAATAAGGGACTATGTTAATAAACTGGAATATCCACACCATGGAGTACCTTGCAGCTGTAAGAAATGAGGTAGAGCTCCATATACCACTATGGAGTGATCTCTAGAATATATTATTTTATAAAAAGGTAGGGTGCAGAACAGTGTGTTAAATTATACTAGGTTTATATAAGAAAGTGAGAAAAGTTATGAATTATGGATATCTATATGTATATTTGCTTATATTTTTTAAAAGTTACAATGGAAGAATAAATGAAAAGCTATTTTTAAAAAGCAGTTACCTATAAGGAAAGAGAGAGAGAGAGAGAGAAGGATAGAAACTAGACTTCTCCTAATGTACCTTGTTTTTGTTTTTGCATTGTAATTTAAATGCCTTATATAATTATAAAACAAAACTAAGTTAGAAAAGCAACTGCTAAAAATGAAATGAATAAGCTCAATTATATATCAGGTTATTGGTATAACCACAAAAATAATCATTTCAAGAGACTTTTACACACAATAGATTGGTTAGACATCCCCAGTGGGATGCACTCTAAGGACAAAACATTTAAAAAAAAATAACTGCAGAGGATTTTCAACTTACACTTGTAAACACTTTGTTAGCAATAACATATTTATATTATTGTTTTGAATGTACATATAGTAAAGAAGTAATCATATTTGCACTATAAAAACCTATGATTTTCAGCATCAGATTAAAATAACAAAAAACTAAAGAAATTAAGTAAAACTCATAAATTGGAATTGAAAATATGAGTATAAAATCACAATCTATTTTTCTAGCTCTGTCCATTGAAAAGGTAGAAAAAAATAGCTGGGTATGGTGCTGTGTACCTATAGCTCCTGCTATTCAAGAGGCTGATGTAGAAGGATTGCCTGAGCCCAGGAATTCAAGGCTGCAGTGATCCATAAGTATGCCAGTGCACTCTAGCCTAGGTGACAGAGTGAGCACCCACATCAAAAAAAAAAAAAAAAAAAAAGAAAAGAAAGAAGAAAAGACAAAGAAAAAATGGTGATTATGTTCTGAGTACTGGCGATACAACCACAGATAACACAGGATGGCCCTTGTAATATCCAGAGAAGTGCCCAGTGAGGAAAACAGAAAAGTAAATATTCAGGTATGGTTCAGTATGTGGCATCTGGTAGAGTGGATAAGTGCTGGAATATGCCCAGTTATAACACAGAGTATACTGAAATGAAAAACAAGCAAAAAACTCCCAGATGCTCAGGTTCCCTGAGACATCAAAAAATTGATTCTGTTTGCATTTTCAGCTGGAAGGCTCCTGGCATAGGGCAAGTTCTCAGCTCTGGTCACCAGCTTCCTGGAAATAGACTGGGTGCTATTGGGGGAGGCATGCTGGGAGTGAGACCGGCCTTTTGGGCTGCAGGCTATGTGGCAGCAAGGTGATGTCTGTGACTGCTGGCTTTCCCCCAGTTCCCTGGCAACCAGTATGACTTAGCAGAGGCACCCATAGTCCCCCAGGAATATAACTTCATTGGACTGGGAAGCACACCTTCATCCCCCACAGCAAACACAGTAATCCCCACCCAAGGAGAGGCTGAGCTCAGACATGCCTACTATCCCTGCCCCTATTGCATGGTCTTTCTCTCTCTTCCCTGGTAGATGATGACAGAGATCATAATCTCTTGGGAGCTCTATGGCCCTGCTCACCACCTGAGAAACCTGAATATTTAACCAGATATCCCTAGGGTAAGTTTGCATCCTCCTTACAGGACCACAGCTGATGCACTCTTGAAAGTGCCACCTCCTGGCTGGAGGCCAACCAACACAAAACTAGTGCACTAAACAAAACACAACCAAGGACCCTCACAGAGTCCACTTCACTCCCCTGCTACCTCCACCGGAGCAGATGCTGGTATCCACAGCTGTGAGACCAGTAGATGGATCACATCACAGGACTCCTGGAAGATACTCTCTAGTATCACCCCAGAACCCAGTAGCTCCGCTGGGTTGCTAGACCTAGAAGAGCAAAAATAATCACAGCATTTTGGCTCTCAGGAGGCCCCCTTCCTAGGGGAAGGGAAAGAACACCACATCAAGGGAGCACAATGTGGGACAAAAGAATCTGAACAACAGCCCTTGAATCCCAGGTCTTCCCTCTGACATAGTTAACCAACATGAGAAGGAGTCAAAAAAACAATTCTGGTAATAGGACAAAACAAGGTTTTTCAACACCCCTAAAAGATCATACCAGCTCACGGGCAGTGTATCCAAACCAAGACAAAATCTCTGACTTATCAGAAAAAGAATTCAGAAGGTTGATTATTAAGCTAATCAAGGAAGAACCACAGAAAGGTTAAATTCAGCTTAAAGACGTCAAAACATGACACAGGATATGAAAGAAAAAATGTTCAGTGAAATAGCGTAAATATAAAACAATCACAACTTCTGGAAATCAAGGACATATTAGAGAAATGCAAAATGCACTGGAAAGTCTTAGCAATAGAATTGAACAAGCAGAAGAAAGAACTCCAGAGCTTGAAGACAAGGCCTTTATATTAACCCAATTAGTCAAAGACACAGAAAAAAGAATTAAAAAAAAATGAACAAAGACTTCAAGGTGTTTCAACTATGTTAAATGTCCAAACCTAAGAATAATTGGTGTTCTAGAGGAAGAAGAGAAATCTAAAAGTTTGAAAAATACATGTGAGGGAATAATCCAGAAAAACTTCCCCAGCCTTGCTAGAGCTCTAGCTATCCAAATACAAGAAACCCAAAGAACACCCAGGAAATTCATTGCAAAAAGATCTTTGCCTAGGCACTTAGTCATCAGGTTATCGAAAGTCAAGACAAAGGAAGGAATCTTAACAGCTGTGAGGTAAAAGCATCAAGTAACCTATGAAGGAAAACCTATCAGATTAACAGTAGATTTATCAGCAGAAACCCTACAAGCTAGAAGGGTTTGGGGTACTATTTTTAGCCTTCTTAAACAAAACAATTATCAGCCGAGAATTTTGTAGCCAGTGAAACTAAGCTTCATAAATGAAGGAAAGATAGTATTTTCCAGACAAAGAAATGGTGAGAGAATTCACCACTACCAACCAACACTAAAAGAACTGCTAAAAGGAGTTCTAAATTTTAAAACCAATCCTCCAAATACACCAAAATAGAACCTCCTTAAAGTATAAATCTCGACCTATATAACAATAACACAATGAAAAAAAAACAAGAATTATTCAGGCAACAAATAGCACAATAAATATAGCATGATAAATATAATAGTATCTCATACCTCAATACTAACATTGAATATAAATGGCCTAAATGCTTCACTTAAAATATATAGAATAGGAGAACAGATAAGAATTCACCATCAAGTTTCTGCTGTCTTCAGGAGACTCACCTAACCCATAAGGACTCACATAAATTTAAAAAAAAAATAAAGGAGTAGAAAAAGATATTCTATGCAAACAGACACCAAAAGCAATCAGGAATAGCTATTCTTATATCAGGCAAAACAAACTTTAAAGCAACACAGTTAAAGAAGACAAAGAAGGACATTATATAATGATAAAAAGACTAGTCCAAGAAGAAAATATCAAAATTCTAAATACATATGCACCTAACACTGGAGCTCCAAATTTATGAAACAATTACTAATAGGCCTAAGAAATGCAATAGACAATAAGACAACAAAAGTAGAGGACTTCAATACTCCACTGACAGCACTAGACAGGTCATCAAGACAGAAAGTCAACAAAGGAACAACGGACTTAAACTATACCCTAAAATGAATGTACTTAACAGATATTTGCAGAACACTCTACCCAACAACTGTAGAATATACATTCTATTTACTAGCACATGGAACGCTCTCCAAGATGGACCATATGATAGACCACAAAACAAGTCTCAGTAAATTAAAGGAAATCGAAATTATATCAGGTAATCTCAGACCACAGTGAAAAAAATTGGAAATCAACTCCAAAAGGAACCCTCAAAACCATGCAAAACCATGGAAATTAAATAACCTGCTCCTGAATGATCATTGGGTCAACAATGAAATCAAGATGGAAATTAAACCATTCTTTGAACTGAACAATAATAGTGACACAACCTATCAAAATCTTTGGGATACAGCAAAAGCAGTGCTAAAAGGAAAGTTTATAGCATTAAATGCCTACATCAAAAAGCACAAGTAGACAATCTAAGGTCATGCCTCATGGGACTAGGGAAACTAAAACAACCCAAACCCAAACCCAAACCCAGCAGAAGAAAAGAAATAACAAAGAAGAGAAGGCTCAAATAAGTCCAATTAGAAACAAAACGGGAGCTATCACAACTGATACTATACAAATACAAAAGATTATTCAAGGCTACTGGGAACACCTTATGCACATGAGCTAGAAAACCTAGAGGAGATGGATAAATTCCTGGAAATATACAAGCCTCCTAGATTAAACAGGGATGATATAGAATCTCTGAACAGATCAATAACAAGCAGTGAGATTAAAATTGTAATTTTAAAAATTGTCAAAAAAAAGTCCATGACCAGATGGATTTACAGCTGAATTCTATCTGACATTCAAATAATTGGCACCAATTCTATTGACATCATTCCAAAAGATAGAGAAAGAGGAGAAGGAATCCTCCCTAAATCATTCTATGAAGCCAATATTATCCTAATACCAAAACCAGGAAAGAACATAACAAAAAAAAAAAAAAAGAAAGAAAGAAAGAAAAGAAAACTACAGACTAATATCCCTGATGAACAAAGATGCTAAAATCCTCAACAAGAAAATACTAGCTAATCAAATCCAACAGCATATCAAAAAGATCACGTGGGCTTCATACCAGGGATGCAGGGATGGTTTAACATACGTAAGTCAATAAATATGATACACCACATAAACAGAATTAAAAACAAAAGTCACATGATTATATCAAAAGATGCAGAAAAAAACCTTTTACAAAATCCAGTACACTTTTATGACTAAAACCCTCAGCAAAATTGACATAGAAGGGATATATCTTAAGGTAATAAAAGCCATCTATGACAAACCCACAACCAACATTATACTGAATGGGGAAAAGTTGAAAGCATTCCCACTGAGAGCTGGAACAAGATAAGGATGCCCACTCTCACCATTTCTACTCAAGATAGTACTGGAAGTCCTAGAAAGAGCTATCAGATCAAGAGAAAGAAATAATGGGCATCCAAATTGGTAAAGAGGAAGTCAAACTGTCACTATTCACTGATGACACAATTGTATACCTAGAAAACAATTCATCCAAAAAGTTTCTAGAACAGATAAATGAATTCAGCAAAGTTTCTGGATACAAAATTAATGTACACAAATCAGTAGCTCTGCTATACACCAACAGCGACCAAGCTGAGAATCAAATCAAGAACTCAACCCCTTTCACAATAGCTAAAAAAAAAAAAAAAACCAGAATACTTAGGAATATTCCTAACCAAGGAGGTGAAAGACCTCTACAAGGAAAACAACAAAACACTGCTGAAAGGAATAATATATGACACAAACAAATGGAAACATATCCCATGCTTATGGATGGGTAGAATCAATATTGTGAAAATGATCATACTGACAAAAGCAATCTACAAATTCAGTGGGAGAAAATGTTCACAATCTATACATCCTACAAAGGACTAATATCCAGAATCTACAAAGAACACAAACAGATCAGCAAGAGAAAAACAAACAGTCCCATCAAAAAGGGGGCTAAGGATATAAATAGACAATTCCCAAAGAAGATATACAAATGGCCAACAAACATATGGAAAAAATGCTCAATATCACGAATTATCAGGGAAATGTAAATCAAAACCACTATACGATACCACCTCACTCCTGCAAAGATGGGCATAATAAAAATAATAATAGATATTGGTGGTGATGCAGTGAAAAGGGACTACTTTTACACTGTTTGTAGGAATGTAAACTAGTACAACCACTATGGAAAATAGTGTGGAGATTCCTTAAAGAACTAAAAGATTCCTTACCACTTGATCCAGCAATCCCACTACTAGATATCTACCCAAATAAAAATAAGTCATTATGCTAGAAAGATACTTGCACATGCATGTTTTTTGTAGCACAATTTGCAATAGTAAACATATGGAACCAGCCCAAATGCACATCAACCAATGAGTGAATAAAGGAAATGTGATATACATATAACAATGGAATATACGCCATGAAATACTACTCAGCCACAAAAAAAAAAAAAAAAAAAGAAATAATGGCATTCACAGCAACATGGATGGAATTGGAGACTATTATTCTAAGTGAAGTAACTCAGGAATGTAAAGTCAAACATCATGTGCTTTCACTTACAAGTGGGAGCTAAGCTATGTGAACACAAAGGACTAAGAATGATACATGATGCTTTTGGGACTCAGGGGAAAGGGTGGGAGGTGGCAAGGAACAAAAGACTGCACATTGGGCACAGTGTACACTGCTCAAGTGATGGGTGCACCAAAGTCAGAAATCACTACTAAAGAACTTATTCATGTAACCAAACACCATCTGTTCCCAAAAACATATTGAAAAAAATTAAAATTAAAAATAATGAAAATAATAAAATAAAAATGAACCATACCAAGGATGGAAGGCATAGAGATAATCATTGCACCTAAAGAAGAGACAGAGCAAATGGAAAAGCAGCAAGAAGCAAAGATATAAAGAAGAAAGCTTTCCTGAGATGAATAAAGGCCTAAGTCAGCAGATGGAAAGGTTCACTAGAGACCAGACTAAATTTACTTTCGAGTGACTAACTTCTAAACACATACAGTTGATATTTTTTACCTATACAAATAAAGAAAAAAAACTCTTATAGGTATCCAGACGTCTTTTTATTTTTTCAAAAAGCTATTTGTCTACAAACAAAATCAGCCTTACCTCAGCTTTCTCCCCTGCAAAACTGTGAAAGGACTACATGAATATGAATGGACTACATGTTTACTCTAAGACATACATGTAAAACCAAGTGATTCAGAAATATTAAAAGTAAAAGAATAAGCAAAAATGAACTAAGCAAATATAAACAAAATGAAATCTGAGTTGTCAAAATTAACATTCAAGGCAAAAAATGGAATCCAAAGCAAGAAGCACTGAACAAGACAAAGAAAGACAATGTTTACTTATAATTGTTTCATGATTCCACTTCTCATAGTAAACTTTTTCTTAAAGTGTCAAATAAGACTGAAATAGGTAAATAATAATCAAAATATAAAATGCATTTCATTTATATTGATAATCAAAAATTATCTTTTACCCAAAAGCAGTTTAGAAACATCTATGGAGAAAAGTACAAATTTTAAATGGAAAATACAAAAAAAAATCATAAAAAGAAAAATTATTTTCCACAATGAAAAGACCTTGTATTGAAAACACATTAATTATTCCCAGATATGTAAATTTGATGCAATTCAAATCCAAAGCACATGGATAATTTTTGAATCTTCACAACATGTTTTTAAAGTTTACACAAAGGAAAGGATGAATTTGCACTACTATACAACAAATCACATTAAAATATTTTGACAACAGAAAGAGCAGAAATAGACATATCAATGAAACAAATTGGAAAGCCCAGGAGGGCAAGCCAGTATATTTAAATATTTGGTATATAATAACAGTGACATTAAAATGTACTTGGGATAGATGATTTAATTATGGTGATGCCATAAATGGTGAACATTTTCTAAAAATATAAAGTTAGATTTACATATTGCAAAATGAAGTGATTTCAGGAAAATTTTGCTATCTGCTCTTTGGATAAGAAGACTTTTCTAAGTCTAAACATGAAGAGAGTAACTACATGGATAAAACATGACAGATTTGATCACATAAAATTTAAAATATTGGTATGTCAAATAGCACCATAAACAAAATTAAAAGGCAAGTAATAAATAATAGTCACAACACAAACCAAAGGAAGATCATATATATTATATATAATTTAACATATATTGTGAACTCACAAATCAGTAAGGAAGAATAGTGTACACCAATAAACACATGGGAAATGGAAATTAACAAACATTTCATAAAGTAGAAACACACAAAACAAAACACAAATTAAAACAAGATCAACTTGACAGCTGAAAATCTGTTTCATAATGATTGGATTATATTACCCTGTAATTGTCAGTGTAGTGAAATAGGCACTTATATAATTATTCATAGAAATATAAATTACACAATATTTTTGAAAGGCAAGTTGTTATATGTACCCACCACCCCCAAAACATGCAAAAATGTGTTTATCTTTGGGCCTGCAGTGCAATTCCTAGAAATTCATGAATAAGAAATAATGACACATTCTTAAAAGAGTTATGATATAATGGTAGTAATAATAATAATCCTCAATATTTATTGAGAGCTTGTAATATAGTAGGCACTGTGCTATGTGTGATCTATTTAATGTCCATGACAAACTTATAGGGTTGTTAATATTTTCAGTTCCATTTTACAGATGAGCATCTTGAGGGTAAGAGAAGTGACTTGTCAAGATTACAATGCCAGTGAGTGACAATTCCAGTATTCAAACACAGACCCATGTAATTCCAGAGCCTGAACTTTTGAACTATCCCCCTATTGCTGTAAATAATACAATGCTTAATAAATTATGATTTATGCATATGAAAGAATGCCATATGGCCTTTAAAGTTATAGTGCATATTACATAACAGGAATATGCTCATAATTTACTGTTAAGTGAAAACATTTTACATTGTAGAGCACTTATTTTAAAATGTATACCATTCTAACGATACAAAACCAAAGAATGCCTATATTTTTGCCTATGGATAATAATGGAAAAAGCAAAGACAAGACCAAGCTTGTTTGGTCCATTTTTCTTACTGCAGTGAGCTCATGTTTCTGATACAATGCATGCAGCTGAGATCACACCCACTGTGAGCAGGCAGCTGAGATCATTGGTAGTGGCTTCCCTGGAATCCCCCATGTATCCATGTTTTCTGAAAGCAGTCTCTTGACATTCTTTACCAGAGAATTTCCAGTGGTTATATAAGCTCTTAATTCCCTGAATCATTCTCTCTCTGTATCTCTATATATGTATGTAAAATATTCAGAATGATATCTGCTTTTTTGAATGGGCACTGATTAATACAGGGTTTAGTATTAGGCGATGGTAATAAACACCTGCTAAGTGATACCAAAGGCACCATAATCTCCTGAAAAGGATTTTACATTGTTGTATGGAATAACCTTTAGTTTTTCCTTAAGTTCCTCATTAGCAGTACCTCTGTGTTTCACTAATAACGGGTCTGTAGTAACAGCTATAAAGAAAAAAATTTGCTAGTGCTAATCGACCTTATGTCCAAAAAAAAAAAAAAAAAACCATTCAGAAGAGATGTACCTGGACAGAGGTGTTGAATTTGAGTGTCCTCAAGACCCTGCTAAGAGGAGTAATTTGTCTTACTCCATTGAAGTTTGCAATAAATAGAACTGGTTTGTTTCTTATAATAATTAATCATTTTTGTTATTTATAGGAAGCATATTAAAATAGAATTAAATTGGATGTCAGATTAAGCATAATTCAAACTATGTCAAGTTGAAAGCATAGAATAAAGGGCCAAAAGAGAACAGCAGTGTGAGATTGTAATAATAATAATACCTTGGATTTATATAGCTCTCATCCTCCCACAAGCACAATGTGAATATGAACAGCATATATAAGTAGATGAAGAAGTAAATGCAGTTTGGGTTTCTCAAGTCTGGATTTAAAAGCTCTGACGGAAGAGACTAGCAAAATCTTAAGAACAATTTGAAAATCTCCTCATGGAAATACAGATTTCAAAAATGTGTTTGCCATTGCTATTAAGGGGGCAGCATTCCCAAAATAAAGCTGAGATTTGTATGTCAGAGATCGGAATGAAAATAAATCAACGAATAAAACATAACATATTAGTGTAATCATCCCTCAGGTATAAAAATTAAAATGAGACCTTGTCCATGAAATTTTCCTAAATTGCCTCAGCTACAAGTGATCTCTGAGCTTCTGAAAGGGTTTTGCATTGGTTTCATGGGGTACAAACTACAAACTTCAGATTACCTTGTAATAGATTTATGTCTGTTTCCTAGATCTCTCACCAGAGCACTAGTTCTCAAACATAGTGTTCTTTAGAATCACTGTAAAAATGCACTTAAAAACTAGATGTGGGTGCCTTATTATCAGAGATTCAAATTCAGGGAGTCTTGGATGGGCCCAGGAACATGCATATTTATAAGATCTTTTGATAACCTGGTATGGATGCTTCATATCTAGATTGTAACTCCTTTGACGACAGGGACCTTGCTCTATGTCACATCAGCATCCACCATATCATTCATATCATTGAAGCATTATCTCAATGCTATGCATATAATAAATTACTCAGTAATTATTCATAAAATATATGAATAAACATGAAATAACTAAACATACCAAGTTATCTATTTAAAGGATAAAAGAGCTGGGTGTGATGGCTCACACCTGTAATCCTATCACTTTGGGAGGCCAAGACAGGAGAAATGCTTGAGGCCAGAAGTTACACCAGCCTCGGAAACATAGTGAGACCCCTCTGTCTCTCTAAAAACAAGACACACACACACACACACACACACACACACTTTTTAAATAGCCAGGAGTGGTAGTATGCACCTGTAGTCACAGCCACTCAGGAGGCCAAGGAAGAAGTATCGCTTGAGCCCTGGAGTTCTAGGCTACATTGAATTATGATGGTGCCACTGTACTCCAGTCCGGGTGACACACTGAGACTCTATTCCAATAAATAAATAAATTAAATGATAAAAGAAGCAATATACTCTTCACATGCTGTGTTCACAGAAAGCTAATCCTATGGACTAAAATGATAGAAGTGTTCTTGTAGGCAGCTGTTTGTTAAGCTGAATTCTGAAGAAAAGAGGGTATTTAGAAAAGGTAAACAAAAGGCAGGGAAGTCAGAAGAACGAGTAATTATAAAGAGGTAAAAATACATGGGATATGTTTAGAGAATAGTCATTAGAAATTCCTATGTCTAGATTTCTTTTTTAAAGTCAGAAGTTATAGATCCCCTTTAATTTAATACATGATCAACAGGTTTTCACTCTTCTCTTCTCCTATAAAATCCTAGTGATTTGTCTTGTAATAATATGACTTCCAAGTGTCTTCAGGTTAAAAATTCAAACTCCTTGGCATGACAGACATAGTCCTTCATGACCCAATCCTTCCGTATATTTATCCTCCCAAATACATACATGTGTGCATGTTTGTGTACATATGCAAGTGCACACACACACACATACACACACACACATACACACACACTCAATTACCTGCTTTTGAATTTCAGTAAATTGCCTGTATATCTTAAAGATATAGTGGCTCTGTGCTTTTTCTCCTCCCATCCCCTACCTCCTGGCCAGAGTAACTCTTCACTTCAAAACTAGAACCAGGATCACATCATCTACAACCTGTTCTTGACTATGCATTAAGGTTCCTCCCAGCACTAAATTAAAGTTCTTCCTCGATGCTGCCATAGTTTTCTGTGCAGCCTCAATAATATCATATATTACATTGTATTATAATTTAATCCAGCTTTTCTCTACAAATATATTGTTCTACATCAACACACACAAAAAAATAAGAATATCTACAACTTGGACAATCCTCTCTGTGGTAGGCAGACTTTCATTGCCCCCAGTAATCCCTATTTCCTAGTCTTTGTGCCTTTGTGTGATGTATGTCTTCTTTTGTAAAGTGTCTGTTCATATCCTATACCCACTTTTGAATGGGCTTGTTTATTTTTTTCTTGTAAATCTGTTTTAGTTCTTTGTAGATTCTGGATATCAGCCCTTTGTTAGATGGGTAGACTGCAAAATTTTTTTTCCATTCTGTTGGCTGCTGATTCACTCTAATGACTGTTTCTTTTGGCGTGCAGAAGCTGTGGAGTTTGATTAGGTCCCATTTGTCTATTTTGGTTTTTGTTGCCAATGCTTTTGGTGATTTGTTAATAATAATTCTTCATTAAACAGTTGGTAGATTTCAGCAGTAAAGCCTACTGGGCCTGGACTTTTATCTGTAAGTAGTTTTTGATAACTAATTTAATATTCTTACTTGTTATATGTTATATATCTATTTGAGTCTTTTTCTTAGCCAATCTATCTAAAATTATGTCAACTTTGTTGATCTTTTCAAAGAACCAATTTTTTTTTGTTTTATTGATTTTCTCTGCTTCTCTATCAAAATTTTATTAATTCCTGATCTAATATTTATTATCTCATTATGCTTCCTTTAGATTTAGTTTGCTCTTCTTTTTCCTATTTGACATAATTTTCTTGGCCCAATATAGCTTTGTCCTCACCCACTTCCTTTGTGCTCTTATTGGCAAATCTATTCCATTTCTGTATATTATAGGCCCCCAAAATACACTATACAACTATTGTTTTATGCAATTTTTTAATTGGTTAGGAGAAGAAATATGCATTTATTCTATATTCTATAATTACATAGTTACCTACTTATGTTTTTTATTTCTTTCTGTGGATTCAATTTACTGTCTAGAGCCATTTTCTTTCATCCTGGAGAGATTTCTTTACTTTTTCTAGTGAGGTGAGGCCTGTATGCTAGCAACAAATTGTCTCAGTTTTTGTTCATGTAGTAATGTCTTTGTTTCACCCTCATTTTTGAAAGACAGCTTACTGAATATTGAATTCTTGGTTAACAGTTTGTTTTTCTTTGTGTACTTTGAATATGTTATTTCAATTCCCTCTGGCCTTTATAGTTTCTGATGAGAATGATGAGAAGTCAGCTGTTAAACTTATTGGCGTTTCCCTGCATATGACAAGTCACTTTTTTTTTTTTTTTTGGCTGTTTTAAAGATTTTATCCTTGCCTTCATCTTTCAGCATTATTACTGTGATGTGTCGATTTGTGTATCTCTGCATTTATTCTACTTGGAATTTACTGAGTTTCCTGGATGTATAAATTTTTTTAAATAATATTAAATACATATGGGGAGTTTTCAGCCATTACTTCTTCAAATTGTTTTGCTCCCTTTCCTCTCTCCCCTTTATCTGCCACTACCATTAAGTTCATGTGGCTGTGTTTAATAGTGTCCCATGTTTCTCTGATTACCTTTTTCTGTTTTTTATATATTTTTTAGATTACATAATCTATATTGGTTTACCTTCAAGTTCATTAATTCTTTTTTTCTGCCAGGTCAAATACACTGCAGGTCAAATACTAGAGGATGAGACACTGGTAAATTTCTATTTTAGTTATTGTACTTTTCAGCACTAGAATTTCCATTTGTTTCATTCATATAACTTTTATCTCTGTATTGATATTCTCTATTTAATATTAAATTGTCACATTTTCTATTACTTCTTTTCTCATTTTTATTTAGTTCTTTGGATATATTCATAATCGCTACTTTGAAATCACTGTCTGTTAAACCTCGTATCTGGTCACTCTCACGTTTTCTGTTGCCTGCTTGTTGTCTGGTACATGAGCCCTACTTCCCTGTTTTATTGCATGTCTCATAGTTTTGTTGGAACGTGGACATTTTAGATAATGCATTGTAGGAATTCTGGGTACTGCCTGTGCCAGGTCTTGCTATTTTAATTTGTTTGCTTATTTGTTTAGGGACTAATTGGTTTATTTTAGTGACACCCCTATCATCTGTACCTTTCCAGGGAACAGTAAGCTTCTGATGTTGCTCTAAGGTGGCACAGCTTTGAGTATACCCATATTTATCTAGGATGACAGTAGTTTTGTCACAGCTCTATTTGACTGTTTCTTTCTCTGATCAAACCCAGCTATTTGATTGACTCAACTGCACTAATTGCCTATTGATTGCTCTATTGCTTTCATCAGTGCCCTGGGACATAAATTGTTCCACAGACTAATTTAATAAAATTTGGGCTCTTTGAAGGGATAGTTTCTGAGGTCAGTGTCTGAGGAAAGCTCCTCCCAGCTGTCTCTTTCACCAGTTTTCTCCAGCAAAGTAGTCACCTTACAGTTTCGTCTGTATCACTAATACCTCTACCAATATCCTCCCAGTTGTTTTTTACAACATCTTTTTCTGAAAGCACCCTTTAAATTGTAGTCTCTTTCTCAAACAAAGTCAATTCAATTCTTTTGAGAAGAAATTAGGAGCTATCTGTTTTTAGGGCCCGTTTTACCTCCAGGAAAGTTTCTGAGCCATGATTCTGGAACTGACTGTAGGAATAACTGCATGCTGCTTTCTCAGTGAGACCCCCCGCCACACACACGCACACATACACATACACTTTAGGAGCTAAGTGCTGGGTATAGGGGCAAGACAGTAGCTTCTGAAATTTTCAACTTTCCACTCCCAGCATGCAACCACCATTTTATGAGTCGATGCAAGCGCAATCAGGGCCCCAGCATTCTCACGGACATTTCCCCAAAATAGAGCTTCTGTTGCATCCATGAGAGCTGGACAGAAGGGACCCCTCAGCTTTCAACTCTGCTCACCCAGTACATAACCTCATCAACAGGAGGCTAAAGACAAGGTGAAAAATGCTCACAGGAAGATAGTCCACCAACTTGGAGCTGGGGAGAGAGCCCTGTGTTATTGGTTGCACCAGTCTGGAGTGGAGTCCCCACAGGGAGACTCAGGTTGGGGTGGGTAGATAGTAGGTATTGATCAAATACCACAGACTCTTGCTGATTTTATTGAGTTTTAGTAGACTTTCTTAAATAAACATTTTTCACATGTTGCATGCCCTTAGAACAATTTCCAGAGACTTTAAATAATGTTTTTTTTTTTAAATAATTTTCACTAGTTCTTTGAGGAGCAGGTCCACAGAGCTCTTTACAATTATACCCAGAAGTGAGCAGAACTCCTCTCTCTTTCCTTCTACAGACAGAGAGCCTAACAGCCCAGAGTAGGCTCAGGACAAATGGTACCATATGGATTTGATATTTCCTTATGATATCTACTGAGAGCGGTCCTTTTTTATGGAAAAAAAAAAAGCTACAAAGAAGAATCGAGGCCCTCCATAAACAGAGTGTAAAAAATATGATGAGTGAGACTGGGGAACAACTTGACCATTTTTAGGTCAAAGAGGCTATGCTTACATTACTTGTGCATTCTTTGGGAAAAATAACAAATTGTTCTTTCCCAGAAACAAAAATAATTGATATGTTTCCCAGAAAACACTGGGTTTCTGCAATTACTGTTCTCAAAATTTCTAGACACCATAATAAAGATGAAATGTACTTCTCAACTTTGAAATGTAGTCTGAAATTCCAGAAATATTTATTGGGAACCTACTATTTGTAGACAACTATCATTAAACATTCTGTGAAAATAAAAATGAAGTCAAAGACAGGAGGAACTTGTGAGATAGGAGAATAAAATGATGCTTTTGAAACAGCCAGAAAAATCATTTCTAAACAGTATTAATAAATTCAAGCAATAGACCACTCAATAAATGGTATGGCAGGTATGAAAAGTATGTTCTAAGCATGGAAATTTAGTGAGGGAAGGCCTCTAAGAGGAGGCGTGTTCTGATGTGCATCTTGAATGAGGTAACACAGAATGAGGTTAATGTGGTTAAAAAGTTACAACTAATATTTGTATGGCAGCCAAATAATCTAATCATAATTTATCTGTCTGCATTTATATTTATTTGCAGAAGAGCAATACACTGCTTTATTACAGAATAAATAGTAATTTAGATCCCTTTTAGAATTTTGAAAAGAAAGTAAATGAAATGTTGGTTTTATTAAGTTGCAGGCAGTTTTTCAAATAAACACAGTGAGACATTCTTCCTATACTGGTCATTTACAAGCTAGTAACTTCAGTATATAAATTTTGCTTAATGACACTTACCAGATATTTAATTATTGGATGTTACATAAAATGTGTAAACATTTTTACTTTTAAAAACTTAAAATCCTGTCAACAGCCATATTTACAATATGTCCCTCCCCCCTTTTAATTCAGAAATCATAGATCCACCTCAGTTTAATTTACGATGTACAGGTTTTCATAGCTAACAAATAAACAAACAGGAATACATACTGTAAGTGTCTAACAACATCTCAACAACATTATGAGATTCCAACAGGTTCAATTTACTGCAAAATAAAATTATGAAAGGGATAAAAAATGAAAGATTTTATTTTTATAATAATGAAAGAGAGCAAAATGGATTATTTAGGTCCCTGCCTTCATGGAGCCTGAACTACAGTTTGAAATGTGAGTAATTCAATTAATTGGCCCAAAATAACACCCAAAATGCTGCTAAACTTCTTCTTCAATCCACATTCATCCCATCCCCCAGTCCAAACTAACTTCCATTATAGTATAGTAATGAAGAGCATGGTCTCTGGAGTCATACAGACCTCAGTTCAAATCCCAGATTTGTCATTTGGTGGCTGTATAAACTTAGGCAACTTATTTAACCACTCTCTATTGTAGCTCCCCCATATGTAAAATGGGAACATTAAAATATGTTTAATGAGTTTAAATGGACTAAGTTATATATCAATAATGTATTTTTTATGTACAATGAATGTTCAATAAAATAGCATGAGGCACTTGATAAACATTTGGTGACTAGACTGAATAAATCTAACTGCCCAGACAGATACTTAACTCAAAGAAAAACATTGTGTTTTCTTTAGAATAGAGTTAAGTGGATGAGAACTGTGGTATTCATTCAGTCAGGTGAGAATTATACCAGAACTAGATTACTGGGCAACCTGCAGGGCTTCACAACCAGTTTATCACAAAAAACCACAACATGGTCATTGTAAGAGCCTCTGCATCATGTTTTCTTAATGACACACCATCATTTGAATTTGAATACTATAAAGACCCCTGCTTGTAGCCTCCTTCTAGCCCCATCATAGTGGGCAGCACCATCATAATCTGACCTTCACTCTCTGCTCAGGAAATCTCTCCTTTCTTCAAGCCAATCCTGTTTCTGGGGTAATGAATAGGGAGTTCCAAAATTAAAGGTTCTTTTTTTTTTTGAGACAGAGTCTCGCTCTGTTGCCCAGGCTAGAGTGCAATGGTGTGATCTCGGCTCACTGCAACCTCCACCTCCCAGGTTCAAACAATTCTCCTGCCTCAGCCTCCCTACTAGCTGAGTGCATACCACCACACCAGGCTGTTTCTATTTTTCAGTAGAGATGGGTTTTCACCATGTTGGCCAGGCTGGTCTTGAACTCCTGACCTGAGGTGATCCGCCTGCCTCTGCCTCCCAAAATGCTGGGATTACAGGCATGAGCCACCATGCCTGACCTGAAGAGTTGTTTTTAAAAAGGCTTTTTAAAATTAAGATAAAATTCACATAATATGAAACTAATCACTTCACTTACCTTAAAGCCTACAATTCAGTGCTTTTTAGTATATTTGAAATATTGTGCAACCATCACCAATTTCTAATTCCTGAGCACCTTTATCACCCAAAAATAAACCTCGGGCCTATTTTAATACTCAGTACCAATTCCCCACTACCCCAGGCCATGGTAAGCATTAATCTGGCAGAAGGTGAAGGGCAGGTAGGCACATAACATGGTGAAAGCAAGATCAAGCCAGAGAGAGAGTGAGAAGGAAGGTGTCACATATTTTTAAATGACTAGGTCTTACAAGAACTCATTCACTATTCTGAAGACAACCCGAAGGCATGAGGAATCCTCCCCAATGACCTAAACACCTCCCACCAGGCCCCACCTCCATCTCTGGGGATTACAATTCAACATGAGATTTGGGCAGGACAGATATTCAAACTACATCAATCTCTATATCTATTCTTATGCCAAAACCACACTATTTGATTACCATAACTTTATTTATTGAAAAACATGCATCTTCCCATTTTGTTTTTCCTTCTCAATATCATTTTTGATATTTTTTGTTCCTTGCAATTCCATATGAATTTTAGGATAAACTTATCAATTTCTGCCCCAAAAAAGGCAGTAGGATATTTAACAGGGATTGCATTGACTCTGAGGATAAATTTGGGGGAGCATTAACATCTTCCAATCTATGAACACAGCATGTCTTTTATTAGTTCCTTAATTACTTTTCACAGTGTTATATAGTTTTCAGCATTTATGTTTTGTACACCCTTAGTTAAACTTATTCCTAATAATTTAATTTTTAGATCCTCTTATAAATGAAATTGTTCTTCATAACTGTATTTTTTGAATTTTATTGCTAGTATATACAACTAATTTTTTTGTAAATTAATTTTGTTTTCTACAACTCTACTGAACTTTCACTAGCCCTAAGAGTTTTATTTTGTTGTTGTTCTATTTTGTGTGTGTGTGTTCCATTAGGGTTTTCTATATATAAGATCATATCAACTAAAATAGATGTAGTTTTACTTTTTCCTTTATAATATGCACATTTTTAATTTATCTTTTTTGCCTAATCGTTCTTAAATTTCCAGTATAATGTTGAATAGAAGTGGTTAAGAGCACAGCATTGCTTTTTTTTTTCTGATATTAAAAAAAAGGTGGTTAGTGTCATGTTAACTGTAGATTTGTCATAAGTGTCTTTTTTTTTTTTTAAGTGACCAACACAGAGGCTTTATTTTTCTTTAACACTATCTTCAAACATGTTGCATCTTAGGGACCTTTCTCCAGCCCCTAAAGACATCTTGACTATCTCCCATAGCTTTCCAGACATTTCCAAAGATGAGGGAAAGTCTCTTTTTTGTAATTGTCTCATTTTTTGTATTACAAAGTGCCTTCCAGTTTAAATTTTGATTTCAGATTTAGATCTAATAATGAGCTTCTCTTTGTACCCCAAGCTGAGGTTTAGGGACATGTGGAAGAAAAGAGATGGTTCCACTCTTTCCTCTGCATTCTTTTCCCACTTTGCCTCTTCCAGGTTTGGAGCAAGAAAAAGAAGGGGGAGAAGTTGGTTCTCTGAACTAGTCTTGTTATTAATATTTCAGGGTTCTCTTGGCTAAGCCTGGCTGGTGAGCAGTACGGACTCTAAGGCACATGTTAGAGGGTGGAATGTTGGTCTTTCCATGGATTGGCCTGGGAGGTCTTTGGGAGGCCCACCAGATGCTGAGCATTGCACAGCTACCGGCTATCGCAATGTTCTCTATATCCCCTCCCTCTGACATTCCAACCTCCTTCCCCAAAGGTTACAGTCCCAGGATCCTACAGCTGAAGTTCACCAGGGCTATACCACTTTTACATACTAACCTGAACATACTAACTTTAAGATAGACCTCAGCCTGGTGCCTTTTTTCCATTGTCCATGTAACTAAGGAAAAACATGCTCTGGCTGGGCATGGTGGATAGCTGACATCTGTAATCCCAGCACATTGGGAGGCCAAAGCAGGCAGATCACTTGACGTCAGGAGTTTGAGACCAGCCTGGCCAACGTGGCAAAACTCCATCTCTACAAAAAACAGAAAAATAGTCAGGTGTGGTGGTGGGCATCTGTAGTCCCAGCTACTTGGGAAGCTAAGACAGGAGAATCTCTTGAACCGAGGAGGTAGAGGTTGCAGTGAGCCAAGATTGCACCACTGCACTCAAGCCTGGGTGACAGAATGAGACTCTTCCTTTTAAAAAAAAAAAAAGAAAGAAAGAAAGGAAAAGAAAAGAAAGAAAAACATGTTCTTATCAAATCAAGTAGAGGGTGGAGGGAAATAGGCACCATGCACCCTGTCCTTGCTTTTGGCTATTCTCAGGTTCTCAGACCCTCAGTATGTATGTATGTATGTATGTATGTATGTATGTATGTATTTATTTATTTATTGTACTTTAGGCTCTCTGGTACATGTGCAGATCATGCAGGATTGTTGCATAGGTACATACACGGCAATGTGGTTTGCTGCCTCCATCCCCCCGTCACCTACAGCTGGCATTTCTCCCCATGTTATCCCTCCCTGATCTCCCCATCCCCGCCCCCACTGTCCCTCCCTTGGCCCCCCCAACAGACCCCAGTGTGTAATGCTCCCCTTCCTGTGTCCATGTGTTCTCATTGTTCAACACCTGCCTATGAGTGAGAACATGCAGAATTTGATTTTCTGTTCTTGTGGCAGTTTGCTGAGAATGACGGTTTCCAGATTCATCCATGTACCTACAAAGGACACAATCTCATAATTTTTTATGGCTACATAGTATTCCATGGTGTATATGTGCCACATTTTCCCTGGCCAGCCTATCGTTGATGGGCATTTGGGTTGGTTCCAAATCTTTCCTATTGTAAATAGTGCTGCTATGAACATATATGTGCATGTGTCTTTATAGTAGAATGATTATAATCCTTTGGGTATATACCCAGTAATGGGATTGCTGGATCAAATGGAATTTCTATTTCTAGGTCCTTGAAGAATCGCTACACTGTCTTCCACAATGGTTGAACTAGTTTACACTCCCACCAACAGTGTAAAATTGTTCTTATTTCTCAACATCCTCTCCAGCATCTGTTTTCTCCAGATTTTTTAATGATCACCATTCTAACCGGCGTGGGGTGACATCTCAATGTGGTTTGATTTGCATTTCTCTAATAATCAGTGACAATGAGCATTTTGTCATATGTTTCCTGGCCTCATATATGTCTCCTTTTGAAAAGTGTCTGTTCATATCCTTCACCCAGTTTTGGATGGGTTTGTTTTTTTCTTGTAAATCTGTTTTAGTTCTTTGTAGATTCTGGATATTAGCCCTTTGTCAGATGGGTCGACTGCAAAAATTTTTTCCCATTTTGTTGGTTGCTGGTTCACTCTAATGATTGTTTCTTTTGCTGTGCAGAAGCTCTGGAGTTTAATTAGGTCCCATTTGTCTATTTTGGCTTTTGTTGCCAATACTTTTGGTGTTTTAGTCATGAAGCCCTTGCCTATGCCTATGTCCTGAATGGTTTTGCCTAGGTTTTTATGGTGTTAGGTCTTATGTATAAGTCTCTAATTCATCTGGAGTTCATTTTAGTGTAAGATATCAGGAAGGGGTCCAGTTTCCACTTTCTGCACATGGCTAGCCAGTTTTCCCAACACCATTTATTAAACAGGGAATCCTTTCCCCATTGCTTGTTTTTCTCAGGTTTGTCAAAGATTAGATGGTTGTAGATGTGTGGCATTGCCTCCAGGGCCTCTGTTCTGTTCCATTGGTTTATATCTCTGTTTTGGTACCAGTGCCATGCTGTTTTGATTACTGTAGCCTTGTAGTGTAGTTTGAAATCAGGTAGAGTGATGTTTTGTTCTTTTTGCTTAGGATTATCTTGGCTATGCGGGCTCTCCTTTGGTTCCATATGAAGTTTAAGGTGTTTTTTCCAGTTCTGTGAAGAAGGCCATTGGTAGCTTGATGGGGATAGTGTTGAATCTGTAAATTACCTTGGACAGTATGGCCATTTTCATGATGTTGGTTATTCCTAACCATGATCATGGAATGGTTCTCCATCTATTTGTGTCTTCTCTTATTTCTTTGAGCAGTGGTTTGTAGTTCTCCTTGAAGAGGTCCTTTATATCCTTTGTTAGTTGTATTCCTAGGTATTTTATTCTCTTTGTAGCAATTGTGAATGGGAGTTTGCTCATTATTTGGCTCTCTGTTATCTGTTATTGGTGTATAGAAATGCTTGTGATTTCTGCACATTGATTTTGGATCCTGAGCTTTGCTGTAGTTGCTTATCAGTTTAAGGAGATTTGGGGCTGAGATAATAGGGTCTTCGAAATATATAATCATGTCATCTGCAAATAGAGACAATTTCACTTCCTCTTTTCCTAACTGAATACCCTTTTTTTTTTCTCGTCAAATTGCTCTGGCTAGAACTTCCAATACTATTTTGAATAGGAGTGGTGACAGAGTGCATCCTTGTCTAGCGCCAGATTTCAAAGGGAATGCTTCCAGTTTTTGCCCATTCAATACAATATTGGCTGTAGTTTTGTCATAAATAGCTTTTATTGTTTTGAGATATGTTCCTTCAATTCCTAGTTTATTAAGAGTTTTTAGCATAAAGGACCATTGAATCTATTGAGATAATCATGTGGTTTTTGTCTTGGGTTCTGTTTATATGGTAGATTACGTTTATTGACTTGCATATGTTGAATCAGCCTTGCATCCCTGGAATGATGCCTACTTGATCATGACGGATAAGCTTTTTGATGTGCTGTTGCAATTGATTTGCCAGTATTTTATTGAAGATTTTTACATCTATGTTCATCATGGATATCGGCCTGAAGTTTTCTTTTTTTGTTGAGTCTCTGCTGAGTTTCAGTATCAGGATGATTTTGGTCTTATAAAATGATTTGGGAAGGATTCCCTCTTTTTGTATTGTTTGGAATAGTTTCAGAAGGAGTGGTACCAGCTCCCATTTGTATGTCTGGTATAATTCAGCTTTGAACCCCTCTGGACCTGGACTTTTTTTGGTTGATAGGCTATTAATCGCTATCTCAATGTCAGCCCTTGTTATTGGTGTATTCAAGGTTTCAGCTTCTTCCTGGTTTAGGCTTGGAAGGGTGCGAGTGTCCAGGAATTTATCCATTTCTTCCAGGTTTACTGGTTTATGTGCATGGAGTTGTTTGTAGTAATCTCTGATGGCAGTTTGTATTTCTGTGAAATCAGGGGTGATCTCCCCTTTATTGTTTTTTATTGCATCTATTTGATTCTTCTCCCTTTTCTATTAATCTGGCTA
>NW_022437042.1:6285446-6347415 GCF_009761245.1 Sapajus apella
TCTTTTCTATTAATCTGGCTAGTGGTCTATTTTGTTGATCTTTTCAAAAAACCAGCTCCTGGATTTATTGATTTTTTGAAGGTTTTTTTGTGTCTCTAACTCCTTCAGTTCTGCTCTGATCTTAGTTATCTCTTGTCTTCTGCTAGCTTTTGAGTGTTTTTGATCTTGCTCCTTTAGCTCTTTCAATTTTGATGATAGAGTGTCGATTTTAGATCTTTCCTCACTTCTCATGTGGGCATTTATTGCTATAAATTTCCCTCTAGAAACTGCTTTAAATGTGTCCCAGAGATTCTGGTATGTTGTGTCTTCGTTCTCATTGGTTTCAAAGAACATCTTTATTTCTGTCTTCATTTCATTGTTTATCCAGTCGACATTCAGGAGCCAGTTGTTCAGTTTCCATGAAGCTCTGAGTTTCTGAGTTAGTTTCTTAATTCTGAGTTCTAATTTGATGGCCCTGTGGTCTGAGAGACTGTTATAATTTCTGTTCTTTTGCATTTGCTGAGGAGTGATTTACTTCCAATTATGTGGTCAATTTTAGAGTAGGTGCAATGCAGTACTGAGAAGTATGTATATTCTGTGGATTTGGGGTGAAGATTTCTGTAGATGTCTATTAGGACCGCTTGGTCCAGATCTGAGTTCAAGTCCTGGATATCCTTGTTAATTTTCTGTCTCATTGATCTGTCTAATACTGATAGTGGAGTGTTAAAGTCTCCCACTATTATTGTACGAGAGTCTAAGTCTCTTTTTGGGTCGTTAAGAACTTGCTTTATGTACCCAGGTGCTCCTGTATTGGGTGAGTATATATTTAGGATCATTAGCTCTTCTTGTTGCACTGAACCTTTTACCATTATGTAATGCCCTTCTTTGTCTCTTTTGATCTTTGTTGATTTAAAGTCTATTTTATCAGAGACTAGGATTGTAACTCCTGGTTTTTTTTACTCTCCATTCGCTTGATAAATTTTCCTCCATCCCTTTATTTTGAGACTGTGTGTGTCTTTGAATGTGAGATGGGTTTCCTGAGTATAGCACATCAATAGTTCTTGACGTTTTATCCAATTTGCCAGTCTGTGTCTTTTCATTGGGGCATTTAGCCCATTTACATTTAAGGTTAATATTTTTATGTGTGAATTTGATCCTGCCATTTTGATGTTAGCTGGTTGTTTTGCCTGTTCGTTAATGCATTTTTTTATTTTGTCAATGGTCTTTACCATTGGGTACATTTTTGGAACAGCTGGTACTGGTTGTTCCTTTCTTTGTTTAGTGCTTCTTTCAGGAGCTCTTGTAAGACAGGCCTGGTGGTGACAAAATCTCTTCAGCAATTACTTGTCCATGAAGGATTTTCTTTCTCCTTCACTTATGAAACTTAGTTTACCTGGATATGAAATTCTATGTTGAAAGTTCTTTTCTTTAAGATGATGAATATTGGCCCCCACTGCCTTCTGGCTTGTAGGGTTTCTGCTGAGAGATCCACTGTGAGTCTAATGGGCTTCCCTTTGTGGGTAACCCTAACTTTCTCTCTGGCTGCCCTTAGCATTTTTTCCTTCATTTCAACCCTGGTGAACCTGCCAATTATGTGCCTTGGGGTAGCTCTTCTTGAGGAATATCCTTGTGGTGTTCTCTGTATTTCCTGGACTTGAATGGTGACCTGGCTTGCTAGGTTGGGGAATTCCTCCTGGCTAATATCCTGAAGAGTACTTTCCAGCTTGTATTCATTCTCTCTGTCACATTCAGGTACACCTATCAAACGTAGATTAGGTCTTTTCACATAGTCCCACATTTCTTGGAGGCTTTGTTCATTTCTTTTCACTCCTTTTCTCTATTCTTGCCTTCTCATTTTATTTCATTGAGTTGATCTTCAATCTCTGATATCCTCTCTTCTGCTTGGTCTATTGCAACTTGTGCATGCTTTGCAAAGTTCTCATGCTGTGTTTTTCAGCTCCATCAAGTCATTTATATTCTTCTCTAAGCTGTTTATTCTAGTTAGCATCTCATCTAACCTTTTTTCTAGGTTCTTAGTTTCTTTGCATTGGGTTAGCACATGTTCTTTTAGCTCTGAGGGGTTTGTCATTACCCGCCTTCTGAAGCCTTTTTCTGCCAATTCATCAGATTCATTCTCCATCCATCTTTGATCCCTAGCTGGTGAGGAGTTGTGATCCTTTGGAGGAGAAGAGGCATTCTAGTTTTTGGTGTTTTCATCCTTTTTGCACTGGTTTCTTCCCATCTTAGTGGCTTTATCTGCCTGTGGTCTTTGTAGTTGGCGACTTTCAGATGGTGTCTCTGAGTGGACATCCTTTTTGTTGATGATGAAGTTATTTCTTTCTGTTTCTTAGTTTTCCTTCTAACAGTCAGGCCCCCTTGCTGCAGGACTGCTGGAGGTCCACTCCAGACCCTGCTTGCCTGGGGATCACCCGCAGTGCTGCAGAACAGTAATGGTTGCTGCTGGTTTCTTCTTCTGTTATCTTCATCCTGGAAGGATACCTGCTAGATGCCGGCCTGAGCTCTGCTTTATGAGGTGTCTCTTTGGGTATATGGGGGTCAGGGAACTGCTTGAGGAGACAGTCTGTCCCTTATAGGAGCTCAAGTGCTGTGCTGGGAACTCCGTTGTTCCATGCAGAGCTGCTGGGCAGATTTTTTAAGTCTTTTAAGTCTTTTAAGACTTTTAAGTCTGCTGCAGCGGAACTCATAACCGCCTTTTTTCCCAGGTGCTCTGTCCTAGGAAGGTCGGCTTTATATATAAGTTCCTGTCATGCTGCTGCCTTTTTTCATAGATGCCCTGCCGCGCACAGAGTAGTCTAGTCACAGTCTGCTAATAGATGTGTTGCTGAGCTGCTGCAGGCTCTTCCCAGCTACTGTGTGAACTGCCTCGGTAGTGGCAGATTGCCTCAGTAGTGGTAGTCACCCTTACCCTCACTAAGCTGGACCATCTTGCATCCAGCTGAGCTTGCTGCAAAACTCTCAATCCAGAGCGTTTCAGATTGCTTGTTTTGTGGGGGTGGTACCCACTGAGCCAGATCACCTGGCTCCCTGTCTCTGCCCACTCCCTTTCAGTTGAATGGGTGGCTCTGTCTCCCAGTCATTCCAGGGACCAGTAGAAACAATGACCCAAAATTGTGTGAGTTTCTGTGAACCAACCCAGCACAGGCTGAAACTGCTGTGCTAAAAACTCATGACGCTTTTTGGCCCAGGCATCTCCTGGTCTGTGGGCAGTGAACATTTATTTGGAAATGCAGTGGGCACTCACTCTCTGTGTTGTTCTTGCTGGGAACTGAACTCCAGAGCTGTTCCTATTCAGCCATCTTGGATCCTCTCCCCCATGGATGTCTTTTATCATTTTGCATAATCTCCCTTCTGTTCCTAGTTTGGTACATATTATTATCATAAAGGATGTTGGATTTTGTCAACTTTTCTTCAGCTAATGAGATGATCATGTACTGTTTTTCTTTCATTCTATTAAAATGTTACATTAATTAAAATTTACATGTTGAATCAGCCTTTCACCCTTTGTAAAAATCCTATCTGGTTATATTATATATCTTTCTTAAATGCTGCTGGATTTGCTTTGATACTATTTTGTTGAAAAGTTTTACATTTCTATTCATAAGAGCTATTGATCTGGTGACTGATGTCAGGAAGGTTGCAAAATTATAAGCCCTAGGATCTCCCTTTCATCCATGGACACACTGATTTAATGACAATAAATTGATCAATACCCTTTGAGAAATATAGAAACCAGTTTAGAGGCCCTATAGCCTGAGCAAGTATGAAACCATCTTCATCAAAGCCAGTAGGAAAATAAGAGACAATTTCTTATTATAATCCCGTCCCTAAATCCAATGCCATATAATCTAGAGGAAACCCCCAACTCCCACCTTCTCATAGGGGATACAATAAAAGGAGTGGATGATATAGCTAATTCTCTTATTTTTCTGGTAGTTATCCAGGGTACAGGATTATGTATTGCCAGCCTCAGATTATAAATAGGACCTGGCACTCTCTAGATATCTGGGGGCTTCTAAACACACACACAAATGTGTTGTGACCCCAGGAATCCCATGGTACTACAAGCAGATATCAGAAGGAGCAAGACATTATTTGCTACTGAGGAAGGAAGGAAGGAAGGAAGGAAGAAAGGAAAGAAAAGGTGAGGAGAGGAAAGGAGGGATAGAATGAGAGAGAGAGAGAGAGAAAGAAAGAAAGAAAGATAAATTATCACCAAATTCTTCTAATTAGGAATTTATATACTCAAGTCTAGAGGAAACTCATATACAGAAAATGTTTGAGAGGCCCCCAGAATCTCTGGTCAGGAGTATTTATGAAAGTTTTTCTTTTATTAGGACTGGGAAAGGTAGCTATTTTTTTCTGATAAGCAGAAAATAACACAGTGGAGGAGAAGGAAGAAACAGGAAAACATGTCTCAACAAAAAGAACAAAATAAAACTTTAAAAATCAACTCTAGTGGAACAGAATATCAAAGATAATCCAAAATAACTTTCATAAAGATGCTCCACAAACTCAGGAGGAAAAGGCATGAACAAAGTGAAGATTTTAACAAATAATAGAAAATTTAGAAAAAGACCCAAATAAAAAATAAAAGCTGAAGAAAACAATAACTAAACAGGAAAATTCACCAAAGGAGTTAAACAGCAGACTGGATTAAGTATAAGAAAGAATTGGTGAATACAAAGAGGGGCAGCTTGAAATTATAAGTCAAAGGAGCAGAAAGAAAAATAATATACAATAATAAAGAAAGCTTAAAGGACTGATGGGACACAATCAAATTGATCAATATATTTATTAGGGAAGTCCCAGAAGGAGAGTATACAAAGGTCCATAAAGCTTATTCAAATAAATAATGGCTGATAACTTTCCAAATATGGAGTATGAAAAGAACATCTAGATCTAGCAAGCCCAACATAGCCAAAAAAAAAAGATGAACCAAACAAGTACATGCTGAGACACACAATACTCGAATTGTCAAAAGTTAAAAATAAAGAGAGAATTTTGAAAGTAGCAAGAGAAAAGTAACTTCTTATATGCAGGAATTATATATAAAACTATCAGTAGAATTCTCAGCAGAAACCTTGCAGGCCAGAAAGAATATGAGATAGTATTTTCAAAGGGCTGGGGAAAAAAAAAAAAAACGAAAAACCTCTGCCAACCAAGAACACTACACTTGGCAAAACTGTCCTTCAAAAATGAAGGAAAACAGAACAATTTTCTCAAACAAAAGCAGAGGGAGTTTACTTCCATTAGACCTATCTTAAAGAGAAATCCTAAAAGAAGCTCTTCAGATTAAGGCAAGAAAAAGCTAAAGAGTGACACAAAAGCATATTGAAAGTGGTAAAATAACTGCAAAAATATGTTCAGAGATACACAATATAAAAAGTTATTTATAACACTAATAGCAAAAAGTGTGATAGGAGAGGAAGTGAAAGTGTACAGCTGTCATATGTAACTTAACTTGTAAGGCACTTCAACTAGGATGTTATTACTTTTAAGATATTTTATGTAAGTCACATAGTAATGCCCAAAAAATACCTCTATAAGATACATGCCTTAGTTAATTTGGGTGGCTATGGAGAAGTGCCACAGATTAGGTAGCTTATAAACAGCAGAAACTTATTTCTCAAAGCTTTGAAAGCTGGAAGTGTGATATCAGGATGCCAGTATCACTAGATTCTGATTACAGCCCTTTCCCTGTTTGCAGACTGTTGTTGTTGCTGCTGCTGCTGCTGCTATTGTTGTTAGGTATCCTTACATAGCAAAAAGGGAAAAGAAAGCTCCCTGAGGTCCCTTTTATAAGATCACTATTCCATTCATGTGGGTTCCACCCTAATGACCTAATTACCACCCAAGGGTCCCACCTCCTAATACTATCACATTGGGGGTTTGGATTTCAACATATGAATTTGGCAGAGACATAGCATTCAGTTGATTGTAATACATAAAATGAAAAGAGAAAGAAATAAAATCACATCACTACTAAATAATCAAGGAAATACAAAGGAAGACAGAATGAGAGGAAAGAGGGACAAAGGAACTACAAGATAAACAGAAAAATGGCAATCGTAGAATCCTTCCCTAGTAGTATTTGTTTTAAATGTAAATGGATTAAGCTTTATAATTAAAAGACATAGGGTTGCTGAATGAATAAAACACAAGATCCAACTATATGCTGCCTGCAAGACTCTCACTTTAGCCTTAAGGAAACACAATGACTAAAAGTGAGGGGATAGAAAAGATAGCCCATGAAATAATAACCAAAGTAGAGCAGAGGTGGCTGTATTTATAGCAGACAAAATAGACTTTAAGTCAAAAATTGTCCCAAGAGACAAAAAAAGGACACTGTATAATGATAAATGTGTCAATTCACCAGGAAAGTATGACATTTATATATGCACTCATCATCAAAACACCTAAGTAAATAAAGCAAGTATTGAAGAACTAAAGGGAGAAACAGACAACAATACAGTAATAGTTAGAGACTTCAATATTCCATTTTTCAAAAACTAAATAGGACATCCAGACAAAAAAAAAAACAAAGAAAACAATTGACTTGAACAACACTATAGACCAAATGAACATAATAGACATATGCTGAACATTCTATCCAACAACAGCAGAAAAGACATTCTTATCAAGCACACAGGAAAGATCAAATACTCTCTAAGATGTACTGGATGTTAGGACCACAAAAAGTCTTAATACACTTAAAAAGTTTGAAATCATACCAAGTGCCTTTTCCAACCACAACAGAATGACACTAAAAATCAATAGCAGCGGCCGGGTACGGTGGCTCAAGCCTGTAATCCCAGCACTTTGGGAGGCCGAGGCGGGTGGATCACGAGGTCAAGAGATCGAGACCATCCTGGTCAACATGGTGAAACCCCGTCTCTACCAAAACTACAAAAAAATCAGCTGGGCATGGTAGCGCGTGCCTGTAGTCCTGGCTATTTAGGAGGCTGAGGCAGGAGAATTGCCTGAACCCGGGAGGCGGAGATTGCGGTGAGCCGAGATCGCACCATTGCACTCCAGCCTGGGTAATAAGAGTGAAACTCCATCTCAAAAAAAAGAAAAAAAAAAAAAAAAAATCAATAGCAGCAGAAAAACTGAAAAAAATCATATATGTGTGGAAACTAAACAATACATTCATGAGCAACCAATGGCTAAAAGAAGAAACAAAAAATGAAATTAGAAAATATCTCAAGACACACAAATATAAAAATACAACATACCAAAACCTGTAAGATGCAACAAAACTAATACTAAGAGAGAAGTTTATAGCAATAAATACCTACATCAATAAAGATCTCACTTTACACCTCAGAGAATTAGAAAAAGAAAAAAAAAAATCCCAAATTTAGCAGAAGGAAGGAAATAATAGCAACTAGGGCAGAAATAAAGAAAATAGAGAATAGAAAACAACAGAAGAAACAAACTAAACTAAAATTTGTTTTAAAGATAAACTGTATTGACAAGCTTTTACCTAGACTAACAATAAAAAAGAAAATTCAAATAAAATTAGAAATGAAAGAGTTTATGCATATTACAACTCATGCCACAGAAATTAAAAGAATCACAAGAGACCACAATGAACAATTGTATACCAAAAAATTGTATAACCAAGAAGAGGATAAATTGCTAGAAATACAAACTACCAAAAGTGAATCATGAAGAAAGAGAAAATCTGAACAGAACTATAACTAGTAAGGAGATTGAATCAGTAACTAAAAGCCTCCCAACCCAAACAACAAAAAGCTCAGGACCAGATGGCTTCACTGATGAATTCTATCAAACATTTAAAGAAGAGTTAATGGCAATTCTTTTCAAACTCCTACAAAAACTTGAAGAGATAGGACTATGTCAAAATTTATTCTGAGTCTAGCATTATCCTGATATTAAAGCAAGATGAGGACACTACAAGAAAAGAAAACTGCAGATCAATATCCTTGATGAAAACTGATGCAAAAGTCCTCAAAAAGATACTAGCAACCAATTCAACAGTCTATTCAAAGGATTATACACAGCCACTAAGAGGGAGTTATCCATGGGATACGAGAATGTTTCAACATAAAAAGAAAATCAATTAATCTGATACAGTGCATTCACAGAATAAAAGATAAAAATCACATGATAATCTTACTAGATACAGAAAAGTCATTTGAAAAATTTAACACTCTTTCATGATAAAAACTGTCAGGAAACTAAGAGAGAGAAATTACCTCTACATAAATAAAAAGCCCACAGCTAACATCTTACTCAATGGAAAAAAGCTGAAAGCTTTTCATCTAAATTCAGAAACAAGGCAAGAATGTCTATTCTCACCACTTCTACTTAACATAGTACTGGAATTCCTAGACAGAACAATGAGGCAGGAAAGTGAAATAAAAAGCATCCAAATGAGAAGGAAAAAAGTAAAATTGTTTTTGCATATGACATAACCTCATATGTAGAAAACCCAAAGATTCAACAAAATAAAACTGTTAGGGCTCATTAACAAATTTAGTAAAGTTGGAAGATACAAAATCAGTATATAAAACTCAGTGGCCTTCCTATACACTAATAATGAACTAACCAAAAAGGAAATTAGGAATGAGATTCCAACATAAGAGACTCAAAAGGAATAAAATACTTAGAACTAAACTTAACCAAAGAGGTGAAAGACTTTGCACTGAAAACTACAGAACACTCATAAAAGAAATTTTAAAAGACACAAATAAATAGAAAGACATATGTGTTCATAAACTGGAAGACTTAATATTTTCTATCCTACCCAAAAGTGACCAAAAGATTCAATACAATCACTCTGAAAATACCACATTTTTTCTTACAGAAATGGAAAAAATTTTTCAAAATTTATATGTAGCCACAAAGGACCCTAAATAGCCAAAGTAATATTGAGAACAAAGATGAAAACATCACAAATCCTGATTACAAAATATACTATGCAGCAATAGTAATTAAAACAGTATAGTATTGGTATAAAGACAGACACATATACTAATGGCTCAGAATAGAAAATTCAGAAATAAATCTATGCATATATGATTAACTGATCTTCAAGAATGCCAGGAATACATAATAGAAAAATAATAGCCTCTTCAAAAAATGGTCTTTGGGAAACTGGATATTTATTTACACATAAAAGAATAAAATTAGGAGGTAGCTCTTTAGTTTAATTAGATTCTATTTGTCAATTTTAGCTTTTGTTGCAATTGTTTTGATAATTTCATTATAAAATCTTTGCCCCTTCCTATGTATGGAATGGCATTTATTGCCTAGGTTTTCTTCTAGGGTTGTTATGGTTTTGGGTTTTACATTTAAGTCTTTAATCCATCTTGACTTAATTTTTGCATATGGTGTAAAGAAGGGGTTCAGTTTCAGTTTTTTGCATATGGCTAACCAGTTTTTCCAGCACCATTTATTAAATAGGAAATCCTTTCCCCATTGCTTTTGTCAGGTCGATTTTTATCGAAGATCAGATGGTTGTAGATGTGTGGTCTTATTTATCAGGTCTCTATTCTGTTCCAATGGTCTATATGTCTGTTTTGGTACCAGTATCATCCTGTTTTGGTTACTATTACATTGCAGAATAGTTTGAAGTCAAATAGCATGATGCCTCCAGCTTTGCTCTCTTTCCTTAGGGTTGTCTTGGCTATGTGAGCCCTTTTTTGGTTCCATATGAATTTTAAAGCAGTTCTTTTTCTAATTCTGTGAAGAATATCAATGGTAGTTTGATGGGAATAGCATTGGATCTGTAAATTACTTTGGGCAGTATGGCCATTCTCACAATATTGATTTTTCCTATCCATGAGGATGAAATGTTATTTGAGTCCTCTCTTCTTTCCCTTGAGCAGTGGTTTGTAGTTCTCTTTGAAGAAGTCCTTCGTATCCCTTGTTAGCTGTCTTCCTAGGTATTTTATTCTTGTAGCAATTGTGAATGGTTCATTCATGATTTGGCTCTCTGCCGGTCTATTGTTGGTGTATAGGAATGCTTGTGATTTTTTCACATTGATTTTTTTTATCCTGAGACTTTGCTGAAGTTGTTTATCAGCTTAAGGAGTTTTGGGGCTGAGATGATGATGCTTTCTAAATATAGGTTCCTGTCATCTGCAAACAGAGACAATTTGACTTCCTCTCTTTCTATTCGAATACACTTTATTTTTCTCTTTTGCCTGATTGCCCTGGCCAGAATTTCTAACACTATGTTGACAAGGCATCCTTGTCTTGTGTCAGTTTTCAAAGGGAATGCATCCAGATTTTGCACATTCAGTATGATATTGGCTGTGAATTTGTCATAAATAGCTCTTATTATTTTGAGATATGTTTCATCAATATCTAGTTTATTGAGAGTTTTTAGCATGAAGAGATGTTGCGTTTTATCAAAGGCCTTTTCTGCATCTATTGAGATAATCATGTGGGTTTTTGTCATTGGTTCTGTTTATGTGATTATGTTTATTGATTTGCATATGTTGAACCAGCCTTGCATCCCAGGGATAAAGCCAACTTGATTGTAGTGGATAAGCTTTTGATGTGCTGTTGGATTCAGTTTGCCAGTATTTTTTTGAGGATTTTCACATCAATGCTCATGAGGTATATTGACCTAAAGTTTTCTTTCTTTCTTTTTTTTTTTTTTAATTTTGGTTGTTGTTGCTGTTGTTGCTGTGTCTCTGCCAGGTTTTGGTATCAGGATGATGCTATTCTCATAAAACGAGTTAGGGAGGACTCCCTTCTTTTCAATTGTTTGGAATCATTTTTGAACCAGTGGTACCAGTTACTCTTTGTACCTCTGGTAGAATTCAGCAGTAAATCCATCTGGTCTTTTGCTTTTTTTGGTTGGTAGACTATTTATTAGCACCTCAATGTTGGAACTTGTTATTGGTCTATTCACAGATTGGTCTTTTTCCTGTTTTAGTCTTGGGAGGGTGTATGTGTCTAGAAATTTACTCATTTCTTCTAGATTTTCTAATTTATTGACATAGAGGTGTTTATAGTATTCTCTGATGGTAGTTTTATTTCTGTGGGGTCAGTGATGATATCCCTTTATCATTTTTATTGTGTTTATTTGATTCATCTCTCTTTTCTTATTAGTCTAGCTAGCAGTCTTTTTTTTTTTTTTTTTTTTTTCTTCCAAAAAAACCAGCTCCTGGATTCATTGATTTTTTTTCAAGGGTTTTCCATGTTTCTGTCCTTCAGTTCTGCTCTGATCTTTGTTATTTCTTGTCTTCTGCTAGGTTTTGGATTTGTTTGCTCTTGCTTCTTTACTTCTTTTAATTGTGGTGTTAGGGTGTCAATTTGAGATATTTCTAGCTTTCTGATGTGGGCATTTTGTGCTACAAATTTTCCTCCTAACACTGCTTTAGCTGCCTCCCAGAGATTCTGGTACATTGTCTATTTGCTCTAATTGCTTTCAAATAACTTCTTGATTTCTGCCTTAATTTTGTTATTTACCCAGGAGTCATTCAGGAGCAGGTTGTTCAATTTCCATGTAGTTGAGTGGTTTTCAGTAAGTTTCTTAATCCTGAGTTCTAATTTGATTGCACTGTGGTCTCAGACAGTTTGTAATGATTTCCATTATTTTGCATTTGCTGAGGAGTGTTTTACTTCCAATTATTTGATCAATTTTAAATGGCACTGAAAATAATGTATATTCTGTTTTTTTGGGGTGAAGAGTTCTGTAGATATTTATTAGGTCCACTTGATCCAGAGCTGAATTTAAGTCCTGAATATCCCTGTCAATTTTCTTTCTTGTTTATCTGTCTAATATCGACAGTGAAGTGTTAACATCTCCAACTTTTGTTGTGTGGGAGTCCAAGTCTCTTTGCAGGTCTCTAAGAACTTGTTTTATGAATCTTGGTATTCCTGTATTAGATGCAGGTATATTTAGGATGGTCAGCTCTTCTTGTTGAATTGATTCCTTTACCATTATGTAATATCCTTCTTTGCCTTTTTTGATTTTGTTTTTAATTTAAACTCTGTTTTGTCAAAGACTAGGATTGCAACCCCTGCTTTTTTCTGCTTTCCATTTGCTTGGTAATTTTTCCTCCATCCTTTTATTTTCAGCCTATGTTTCTTTGCACATGAGATGGGCCTCCTTAATACAGCACACTTATGTATATTGACTCTTTCTCCAATTTGCCATTCTGTGTCTTTTAATTGGGACATTTAGCCTATTTACATTTAAGGTTAATATTGTTATGTGTGAATTTGATTCTGTCATCATGATGCTAGCTGGTTATTTTGCACACTAGTTGATGCTGTTTCTTTATAGTGTCATTAGTCTTTATATTTTTGTGCATACCAGCAGTAGCTAGTACCAGTTTTTTCTTTCTATATTTAGTGCTTCCTTCAGGAGCTCTTTCAAGGCAGGCCTGATGGTAACAAAATCTCTCAGTATTTGCTTGTCTGAAAGGATTTTATTTCTCCTTTGCTTCTGAAGCTTAGTTTGGCCAGATATGAAATTCTGGGCTGAAAATTCTTTTCTTTAAGGATGTTGAATATTGGCCCCCACTCTCTTCTGGCTTGTAGGGTTTCCGCTGAGAGATTCACTGTTAGTCTGATGGGCTTCCCTTTGTAGGTTACTTGGCCTTTCTCTCTGGCTGCCCTTAACATTTTTTCCTTCATTTAGACCTTGGAGAATCTGAAGATTATGTGTCTTGAGGTTGATCTTCTTGTGTAGTATCTTAGTGGGGTTCTCTGTATTTCCTGAATTTGAATGTTAGCCTATCTTGCTAGGTAGGGGAAGTTCTCCTGGATAATATCCTGAAGTGTGTTTTCCAACTTCCTTGCATTCTCCTCATTTCTTTTAGGTACTCCAATCAGTGGTAGGTTAAGTCTTTTTACATAGTCCCATATTTCTTGCAGGGTTTCTTCATTCCTTTTTATTTTTCTTCTTTTTTCTCTAATCTTGTCTGCCTGCCTTATTTCAGCAAGATAGTCTTCCATCTCTAACCTCCTTTCTTCCACTTGATCCTTTTGGCTATTGATACTTCTGTATTTTTCACGAATTTCTCGTGCTGCATTTTTGAGCTCCATCTGGTCATTTATGATCCTTAGCAAAGTTTGTTATTACCCAACTTCTGAAATCTACTTCTCTCAATTTGTCCATCTCATCTTCCACCCAGTTCTGCACCCTTGCTGGAGAGGTGTTGTGATCATTTGGAGAAGAGTCCTCTTTTCATGAGTTTGCCTAGTTTTGATCTTTAAGGCTGGTGCCACTTGGATAAGGATTTTGTGGGGACATTTTTTGTTGATGCTGGTTTTGTTGCTTTCTGTTTGTTTCTTTTTCTCCCAATAGTTAGGTCCCTCTTCTGTAGAGCTGCTGTGGTTTGCTGGGGTTGCGCTTCCGGCCCTGTTCATCTGGTTCACTCCCATGCCTGGAGATGTCACTTGTGGAGCCTGGAAGACAGCAAAGATATGTGCCTGCTCCTTCATCTGAGATCTCTGACCTCGAGGGGCACTGACCTGATACCAGTAGGAACATTCCTGTATAGGATGTCTGACAAGCCCTGTTGGGGGGTCTCACCCAGTTGGCTGGCACAGGAAGCAGGACCCATTTAAAGAGGCACTATAGCTGTCCATTGGTGGAGGAGGTGTACTGCACTGGGGGGAACCCACTCATCTGGGCTGCCTGGATTCCTCAGAGCTAGCAGGAGGAACACTCAGTCTGCTGGTCAATGGAGACTATGGCCACCACTCCCGCTAGGGGTTCAGGCCCAGGGAGATCAGAGTTCTATCCCTGAGCCCTGGCTAAAGTGGGAGTTCCTGCAGGGAAGCCCTGCAGCTGCAGTGTTGGCTGCTGCCCCTTCCCCAAGGAGCTCCTACAGCTTAGACCACAGGCAGCCACAGCCATGGTTATGGCCACCCCTCCCCCAGAAAACTCAGCAGGCTTAGGCTGATTCATTCTAGCCAAGTGAGTGTTGCGAATCTGTGTGGCTTTGTAGTTGGGGCCCAAGGCCCCAGTGGTGTGGGCTCCCTAATGGAATCTTCTGATCCATGGGTTGCACAGCTCCATAGAAAAAGCATGGTTTCCCCGGCTGGGTAGCACACTCACTCATCACCTCCATTGGCTGAGAGTGGGGCTTCCCCTGCCCTGTGTGGCTCTCAGGTGAACCACCACACCACACTGTTCTTCCTTCCTCTCTGTGGTTCACGCCAGCTGCCTGGTCAGTCCTAATGATGGAACCTGGATGCCTCAATTGCCAGTGTGGGATTTGCACTCTGTTTTGGATCTTCTTGATGTAAACCTCTGATCACTGCTGCTTCTAGTCAGTCATCTTGGCCCTGCCCCTCTCCAGAATTTCATTTTTTCAAGTTGAATAGTATTTCATTATGTGTGTGTATGTTCATATCACACTTTCTTTATCCATTCATCTATTCATGGACATTTATGTTGATTCCATATCTTGGCTATTGTGAATACAGTTGCAATAACCAAGATATGGAATCAACCTTGGAATCAAGAGGGGTGCAGTTATCTCTTAAATATACTGGTTTCCTTTTCTTTGGATAAATTCCTAGTTGTGGAAATGCTGGATCATATGGTAGTTCTATTTTTAATTTCTTGAGAAACCTCCATACTATTCTCCACAATGACTATGCTAATTTACATTCCCATCAACAGTATATAAGAGTTCCCTTTTCTTCACACACTTGTCAGTATTTGTTATTTTTTGTCTTTTTTATAATAGACTCAGATTTGAAGCATATATAGTTCACATTCAGCCCAGATTCAATTGGAAGAATACTGGAGTAGAATCAAAGTAGTACTTGAAAAAAGAAAAATCGGTTTTTTAAAGTGCATCCCCAAAAGCACTTTAATTTTTTTTTAAATTATCTATAATAAAAGGCAATTTTGAAATAAAACTGAGGATTGAAAAGAATAGCATAGTTTTTCTAGTTATAGAGTTCATAGTTTGGTTCAAATTTCTAGCACGAAATAAGTAAAAATGTTTTGGCTTAGGCCTGCCTTCACAGATTTTGAATTATGGAGGATAATGGAGGCCTCAAAATGTTTACCTTGAGAGCATTTCTCAAGACCTAAGTTCTCCAAAAATGGCTATTTCAGGACTAGAGTCTAGTCTGCTGTTTGAAATAAAACAGCATCTGCTCTCTGCTCAAAGTCTACAGATGATAAGAAATGGTGGACTCTTATAGAGCTCTTCACTGAGCAGTTTGGAAACTAGGAGATGGTGTACAGTCAGGCTTGGAACTGACCGTTCTTAATAAATACCTGACACAGAACGTTGACAAGCATCATCTCAAGTTCTTTGAAGAGTAGTCAAGCATGCTGATTCTACATTGCAATGGCTCTAAATGGCTTCTTATTGAGGAGTTGTACCACTCTGTACAGAGCCACAGAAATATGAAGTAAAGATTGGTGCAGTGGATGACACAGGGATATGTGTATGCCAGCATGGTAGAATGGACTTTTTCTTAACAACTGCTTTAGCAAGTACGGCCACCATTTGAATTCCCTCTACCCTGGGGATAAGAAATTGGGAGAGAAAATAAAATGTATATTCTTATAAAATCCAGAAGTTGAGGGAAGAAAGAAAAAGGAAGACTTGACACTGTGTGACAATGTAGAAAGTCTATTCTCAGTGTGTTCCCCATTCCCACATTAAATCCCAACTCAAGGATTAAACGCTATTCAGAGGTTCACTATCTACCACTCCTTAGCTTGGCATTCAAGCACACCTATGCTACTAGGCAGCTGTGACATTGAGCACATAACCTCAGCCATTCTAGGTCTTATTTGCTTCATATGTAAGAAGGAGAAAATAATGAAATTTATCTTATAGAGTGTTTCTAAGGATTCAAGGAGTTGATAAAGCAACTGAAAAGTACCTAGTCCCATGTCTGACACATAGAACATACTTAGTTAAATCTCTGTTGAATCTAAAGTCCACCTGATGAACGTATGCCTCCTCAGATATTACTGAGCATTGGGGTTATGTGTTCTCCCATTATAACATGCATGCATTTGAGCAGGGTCTTTCACTGTCTCAAGTTGAAGGACTCACTAATAATGGATACTTCAGGAAAGAAACAGAGCAATAAAGGTTTCTGGTGCAGTGATGGGGGAAGGGAATGGCCTTTCCACTTTGGCCATGAAGAGAGAGTAGTAAACCAGCCACAGGTGACCTGTCAGAGGACAAAGTTCTAAGTATTTGTATTAAGACCAAGGTTTATGAACCAAACTGAAAGTAAGAAACCTGGTATCCCTAGTAATGTCAACCAAGCTAGATTCATCCTATGTTTATGGAAGATTGTTCACGTCAGTAATCTACCTCCTTGGGCACTATCAAATATAAGACTTTATTCTCAACAACAACAACAACAATAACAATAATAACAGTAAGAACTTGGGGCAATAAATGAGTAATTGCTCTGCTTTAGACATTGTGCTAAAAGTTTGTCCATGTATTTTCTCATTTAATATTCATAATCACTTTATGAAGAAAGTGACATTATTATGCATTTTTTACAGGTGAAGTAACTGAGGCTCAGTGAGGCTGCATATTTTGACAAAGATCATATAGAAAGGAAATGGTACAGCTGGCATTTAAACCTAGATCAGTCTGATTCCAGAGTTCATGCTGTTAATTATGACACAAACAGACTCTCAGTGGGACCTTTTTCTGTTGCGGTACCCATTATTGCAACATACTAATCTACTCTAAAATCAGTGACATAAAAATAATTATGCTCACAGATTCTTTGGGTCAGGAGTTGAGAAAGGTCACAGTCAACATTATTTTCTCTGCTCCATGATAACTGAGACCTTACCTGAGAAAACTCAAATGGTTTAGGGATGAAACAGCTTGCATTAGAGAATCCATTTCAAGATTTTTTTCACTTTTTCACTCACATGTCTACTGGTTGATGTTGGTTGACAACTGAGAACTAGACCTCATCTTGGGCTTTCAACTAAGATATCTATGTTTGACCTCTCCATGTGACCTGAGCTTCCTTCATCATGGTGGTCTAAGAGTAGCTGTACTTTTTATATGGTGAATCAAGTCTCCAAAAACAAATGCCCCATGGACAAGATAGAAAATGCTTTGTCTTTTATTACCTATCCTTGTAGGTCACATAGCATTATTTCCATTTTTCTTTTATATTTGAAACAGTCACAAGCCTGCCTAGATTCAAAGTGGGGAGAATTTAGACTCCACTATTAAAATGATAGTGCCAAGATCACATTGTAGAAGAGCATGTGAGATGAGAGATATTGTAGTTATTTGGAAAATATAATATCCCACACATCCTCCACCTACATTTCAGTATAGATTGCAGGCAAGCTGTTGAGGTAACTTTGTCAATGGCTGGTCTATTTCTCAGATCAATTTCTTTGTACCTTGATGTGTTTTGTTGGGCGCATAAACACAGCCTGAAGCACAGAAAGAAAGTTTACTGCTTTGCCCTCAAGAGAAGAAATACATCTTACGTAAAAATGTTCCAGGGCATGTAAATATTGGTTTCAGCTGATTTTTACCAGAAAACAATCACCTTTGAGAATCTGTTCTCTGTTTTAGGCTGTGCTAGGAGCTAAGATATTTAGCAGAAGTAAATTATATAATCTCTATTCCTAGGGCTTGGTAAGATTTGCACAGTACTGGACTAGAAATTAGACTATTTCTTTGCTACTTCCCCCATGATCTGGAGCAAATCAGTTGTCTTGTGAGAACATCGCTTTATTCCTCTACCAAGAGGAGAATCTGCCTTAACCTAATACACAGGCTTTTGGAAGATGACAAGAGCTCACATTTTAAAAGAATGAAGAACTAAGTTAATATGTAATATAATCATCTTTGAAAAGAAGTATGTTTCCAACTCCAAACACCATACAAAATAGATAACAAACTTTACAGAAAATTAGCAATAGCTAATTCACAAAATACTGGAGAGAATGCCATATGGATTCTGAGGAAGTATCCAGGAATGAAGGCTGCATGAGTAGAAAACCAAAATACGGTAAGTAGATGTATTATTTAACTACTGTTGCATAACAAATATCCCCAAAACTCAAAGGCATGCAAGAATAGTCATTTATTCTCATGGTAACGGGTCTTTGGATCACCTGGATTTGTCTTATCTAAGTTGGCTAGATTTGGCTCCAAGTTATTGGTCAGGTCCGTGTCTGTCCTGTGTTTCTCTTATCCTCCTTTTACCAGCAAGGTACTTGAAGCAAGTTCAAATTGTAATGGCAGAAGCACAAAAGGAGCTATCCTCAACCAGATAAGCACATATTCAAGCTGCTTCTAGCAATATATCCGCCATTGTCACATTGGCCCAAACAAGTCATTTGGCCAAACCCAACATCAAGTGACAGAGATGTAGATTCTGCCTATCATGAAGTTATTGTAAGGAATGTGAACATATAATATCATGACAAGGAAGTGAAGAATAATGAGCAATAATTCAATCTAACAGTAAGATAACATAAGAAAGGGCAGTAAAAACTGGAGCCTGAGTCAACAGAATGCATGGGGCATGGGAGTGAAGAAGACAAGAATTGTAGGGAAATAAATTAACATAAGACGTGTAACACAAGGCTACTTTATAGATGCTTCTGATTTCCATGACATAGCATTTGGAAAAGTTTATCTTTCTAGCTGTTTATTTAAAAGGGGAATCTGAATCAATGTGATATATCTCTGTTGCTTATATATGGCCTAACAAATCTTTTAAAACTAAATAAGTTACCAAGAAAAAAATAAGTATTTGATGATTTCAGTTTAATTCCTGGGGCCATCCTAGAACCATCTGTGAGGTGAGTCTTGGCAAAGGAACAAATTAAATAATGGTGTCATTAAGCAATATGCATATTCATGCAGATGCTGTTGTTTATACATTCTTTCCTGTCATGGTAAATAAAATATGGCACCATTTATGTGCAAAACACCACACAATGATTCTGCCACATTCCTAAATGACAGAAAGGGGTGTTATTGGATGTGGGCTTTTCAAGTCCCTAGGAATTATATGGTGAGCTACTCAAACTGAAGGTGGACTGGTGAGCTCCGTTGGATTAGGAAATGAGGGTTAGTAGAACTATGAGCCCAGGGAGGAAGAGCATCTGTAAGACACAAGGGCCTAGACAAAGATGAATCAAAGTCCAGGTAGGCCACAGAAATTAAAAAGCCTATCGATAAGGATGAGGCAAAAGAGGAAAGAGCTAATGTTACTGAGTATCTACAGTATACCAGGTAGCATGCTAGGTGTTTTATATATATTATAATCCTCTTTGTCACTGCTATGGCTTTAATAACTGTCCCCTCCAAAACCCATGTTGAAACTTAATCCCCAATGTGGCAGTATTGAGAAGCGGGGCCTCTAAAAGGTGACATGAATGAATCTATGGATCAACAAATTAGTGGGTTAATGGGCTATCATGGTGTGATATTGTGCTGTAGCTGGCCTAGAGTTAGAACCTGAACAACATCATTTTATAAAAGAAAAAGCTGTTTTTTAAAATAAGTTGTAACGGCTGCCCCATTCTCCTCACAATAAGTGCTAGCCTTGGCTACTGTAAATAAAACTGCTAGTTTGCTCTGCAAACTAGCCACTATGTAAAGCTGCTTACCTTTTCTTATCAGTAACTGCCAGAATTGCTAGCCTTTGCTTACCGGCAATTGCCAGACTAAGCAGCCCAAACTAATGCCATCTTGGCCCCTGCGACTTGTAATAAGTAACTAAGGTCTGTGATTTCCACCTTACCCAGATAATGTGTAAACAAATGTTTATCTTGACTTCTGTAAAACACTTAAGTAACAAACGGAATGACAAGAGTCCCCTGGCCCTTGGAATATCCGCAGCCCTCGTCTCCACCCAGGAGATGATTTACAGAATCCACTAGCCCTCAGAATGTCTGAAGCCTTTTCATCCCCATCCCTGCTCCTCACCCCCACTCCCAAGGTGGTTTTTCAGGTATAAAGTCTTGGCACCCTCCTTTCGACGCCACAGGTTGGAGAGACGTGAGTCCTCTGTGGTCGCCGGCATAATAAATGACCCTGCAACCTGGCATACTTTTGTCTTGGTGCTAACTTTCTACGCTCGGTCCAGTACAACAATGGGAGTCAAACTGGTGGCTTTATAAGGAGAAGGACATCAGCTAGCACACTTAGTTCCCTCACCATGTGATGCCCTATGTCACTTTGGAACTCTGCAGAGAGTCCCCACTAGCAAGAAGGTCCTTGCCAGATGCAGTCCCTCAACCTTTGATTTCTCAGCATCTGTAACAGTTATACATATTTTTCTTCATAAATTACATAGTATTAGGTATTCTGATACAAGCAACAGAAAACAGACTAAGATAATTACCTTATAAGATATATGGTATTTCATCTCATTTTACAGATAGAGAAACAAACTAATTAAGGTAAAATGGCTTGCTTAAGTTCATACCATCTTGTATGCTGCAAAACTAGGCTTGGTTCTCTCTGAATACATAATTTACATTCTTTACATACTCTGAATTTGATATGTTTTCATCACTGCAGGTTATTTCCTCACCAACAGGACTGAGGTATTTGGGGAAACGGCCAGGCAAACAGTACACAGTAGGTTCACAGGAAATAAGCAAAAGATGGGATAGGGTGAGGTGGGATGGGAAGCAACAAATAAGAGAAGCCAGATAAAAAAGTAGCAAAAAGAGTAAAGAAGAGCCTTAAGTTATCTCCCTCAACTAAGAACCAATCCTGAATGAAACTGGCCTGGAGTCTTGAAGAAGACAAATAGAAACATAAGTCTGAATACTCAGCACCTTTGGCTGGCCAGCTGTGCCCTGCATTCAAAGCATTATTTGTCAGAGGCACTTCTCTGACAAGGCCTTTATAGATATTAATACAACTAGTTTATTTGGTCTTTCAAACTAGCGAGTAGCTTGTGTAAATATTAAACTGGAGATAAATGTCATTGTGTGAACTCCATGTCTTTTCCTCTGCTGTCCCACTGAACATTAATGTTTGCAGACAAAAAAAAAATGTTTACAACTGCTTATTCTAGGAAAAAAGCACTAGAAGACTAATATTTGTGTTAGGAAGCCTCTATACTTGGGCCCTGAGGAGAATATCAGATAGAGCTTCTGTTTTTTTGGAAAGTTGGGGTGACTTTTGAGAGCACAGGCTAAGAAGGAAAAGAAAAGAAGGCCAGCTTAATACCACATATAAAATTTACAATAAAGCTTGTATGAGCCAATTGGGTGTTGATTGGGAAATCTTAAATTATAGGAATTAACTAGATAAAGCATTTTCTGCTTACTAGCAAGGCTGACCACACATATAAATGATCTGAGTTTGGGATTTACCAATTGATTGTGGGCATTTGTTAGTGGAAAAAAAAATCCATACCAAAGATTCAGTTCTTCAGATTGAAAAGCATTTTGATCTCATTAAAATGTAAACATCTTTGAGCAGGGTAACCCTTTCTATCAGTTAACTGTTATGAGCTATGCTTTTCTGGACTCTTACATCTAAAATAGAGGTCAGCAAACTTTTTCTATAAAAGGACAGATAGCAAATATTTTTTATTTTTCATGACTACCCAACGCTGCTGTTGTAGCACAAAAGCAGCTGTAGGCAGTGTGTAAACAGAATGTCAAATATTCCAACAAACCTTTATTTACAAAAAATTGAGTCACATTTTTCTGGAACCTGATCTTAACAGAATTTTGCTGAGAAGGAAGGCTAAAAACCATGGGTGGTCTTTAGTCTTTAGACAACAGAAAAATTAGGGGCTGCCCTACAAGGCATCCAAGTGAACAAAAGCCATCATAAGGATCACAGGCCATTATGAATCCACCATGTAACCAAAATCCAAAAAATCTGATGAAGGGTAAGGAATTCCTTGCCGTTCAGAAGATTTTTACAAGGAATGATGATTTCACAAAGGGTAAGACCATAGCATAGAGGAAATCATGCTTACCTTCTCCAGGCCATCTCTTCACCCTAGTCTTCCAGTGAAGCTCAATGACAACTGTATATCCATTAACATACTTTTCAACAATCTTAGAGAAAAAAATCTGTTTTACTTTTTATTCCCACTAAACTCCTGTTGGTGGCTACTTATTGTAATCGCAAAAAAGTATACATTCATCAATAATATGGTGAGTTCAGGATTCTAATCATTCTTAACTTGATCCTGGCTAATGAAAATAAAATTATGTACTCACAGTTAACAAGCCAATGACTATTCTGCCAGGCACTCAGCCTATCTCTTATGCTTTTACTATAGGTATAAATTGATTCCGGACATAAAGATATGATTATCAGAATTAGCCTTATTCAAAGACAGAAGTAGTGAAGTGAGGGGGTGTGCTGAGGCTGTGTGATAGGTGGCATAAAAAGGCAAGCTTTGAGTTTCAGTTTCAAATCACACGAAGAGCTTGGAATTTGTCATTCTGTCCTTAAAACAATCAAAGGTTGAACAAACAAACAAAACAAATGACATTTCTTGGACCCATATGAGAGTCAAAGTCACAGAGCAAATCATTACCCCCAAACCTGGAAAGACAGACACATCCACAGAAAAATAGCACCTCAAAACTTGCTTACCTGTTAAAGAAGCCACAGAAATTCTTAATCTGGTAGGAAAACTTAAATGCTCATTTAGACTAAATCTGAAGGCTGAGTGCAGATGACCTTGGGAGTGAAAAACTTCTGCGGTCATAGGGGAGTTCCCCACATATATGTGGGCTTTCGCTCCAGGAGTTTACCAAATTCTCACAATGAGGATCTGAAAAAAAAAAAATTATCTTATAGTCCTTGTTGGTACTTATTACTAAGTAAATGATACTATTTAATAGAATTTTTTAAAAAGCATAAATGGCATGCCAAGAGAGGAGATAAAATGGAATCACATAAAATACTCAAACCAGGGAAGGCAAAAAAAGAAAGAGAAATAAAGAAAACATGAAACTAATAGAAAACAGTTGCAAAGGTGATATATACTAATCCAGTTATAACAATAAAGAATTAAGTTTGAATAGTTTAAATATACCAGTTAAAAGACAGATTGTCAGAGTAGATTTTTTAAAAGGTTCAAATATTTACTTATAAGCTGTCTATAAGAAAATCACTTTAAATATGAAGTCTCAGATATGTTAAAAATGAGTGACAGAAAAGGATATACTATACAAAAACTAATAAAAAGAAATCTGAAGTTGTTATATTAATTTCAGATAAAGCAGAATTCAGAACAAAAAAGATTATCACGGATAAAGAAGGACATTACACAATGATAAAATAGTCAATTCTCCCAGAAGACATATACTATTGTTTAAATATTTGACCCTCCAAACCGCATGTTAAAATTTGATCCCCAGTGTTGGAGGTGGTACCTAATTGGGAGGTATTTGGATCATGAGGCATATCCCTCATGAACAGATTAATACTCTCCCTTGGCAGACAGTGAGTGAGTTCTCACTCCATTAGTTCCCTTAAAAGGATACTGCCACTTCCCTCCCCTCTTTTTCCCTGGTTTTCTCACCAGGTGATCTCTGCACATGCTGGCTCCCTTTTGTCTTCTGCCATGACTGGAAGCAGCCTGAAGCCCTCACCAAAAGTAGATGGTTGGCACCATGCTTCTTGTAAGGCTGCAGAGCCATGAGCCAAATAAACCTCATTTCTTTATAAATTACCCAACCTCAAGTAATTCTTTATAACAGCACAAGTAGCCTAAGACAACATAACAATACTTAAGATGCATGTAAGTCATAAAAGGATCAAAATCCATGAGGCAGAAACTTATAGAGCTAAAAAGAGAAATAGTCATTTCAATAAATGGTCCTGATTTATAACTGAAACAGTTATAAATCAACATGTAAAATAATGAATAAATAAGACTGGACACAAACTTTACACCTTAAAAAATTAACTCAAAGTGGACTATACAACTAATTGTAAATTGCACAATTATAAAATTTCTAGGAAAAAAATAGAAGAAATGTAATGTTATCTTGGGGCTTGATAATGAATTTATATATAACACCAAAAGCATGAACCATTTTTTAAATGTTAAGTTGAACTTTACTGAAATGAAAAAAATTTTTTTTTCTCTGTGAAGCACACTGTTTAGAGATTGAACAGATAAACCATATACTGTCGAGGGGGAGGATTACAAATTATGTATCTGCTATAAAACTTGTAGTCAGAATATACAAATGAGACTTAAAAGTCAACAATAAAAAAAACAACCCAACTAAAATATGAGCAAAAGATTTGAATAAACAACTCATCAAAGAAGATATACAGATAGCAAATAAGCATGCAGAAAGATACTCAACGTAATCTATCTTTAGAGAAATGTAAATTAAAGCAACAATGAGATACCAATACACACCTACTAGAATGGCTTAAATACACACAGATGCATGCACACACAAATGTGACAAAACCAAATACTAATGAGGGCGCAGGAATGCAAAATAGTACAGCCACTTTAGAAGACAGTTTGGTCATTTCTTATAAACATTTTCTTGCCATATGAACAAACAATCATAATCCTATGCATTTATCCAACTGACTTGAAAACTTAGTCCCAGAAGAACACCTCATGTGAATGTTTATAGCAACTTTATTCTTAATTACAAAAACTGGAAGTAACTAATATGTCCCTCATTATGTGAATGGATAAACAATCTATGTCATACCCAGAAGTGGAATACTATTTAGTGATAAAAAGGAATATACTATAAATCCATACAAGTGTGAATAAATATTAAATGCATATTGCTAAGTGAAGAAGTCAGTGTGAAAAGTCTGGCCAGTTGTGGTGGCTCATGCCTGTAATCCCAGCACTTTGGGAGGTCGAGGTGGGCAGATCACCTGAGTTTGGGGGTTCAAGGCCAGCCTGATCAACTTGCAGAAATCCCATCTCTACTAAAAATACAAAATTAGCCAGGTGTGGTGGTGCATGCCAGCTACTCAGGAGGCTGAGGCAGGAGAATCACTTGAACCTGGGAAGCAGAAGTTGTGGTGAGTCGAGATCATGCCATTACACTCCAGCCTGGGCAACAAAAGCAAAACTCCATCTCAAAAGAAAAGGCTACATCTGATATCATTTTATTTACATAATATTCTGGAAAAGGCAAAACTATAGATAGGGACGTATCAGTGGTTACAAAGAATTTGCAGAGGTGGGAATAGTCAAGTAATTGAAGCACAGGAAATTTTTTAGGATGGTAAAATTACTGTACATATATTGTAGTGGTGAATACATGATAGTGTGTGTTTGCTGAAACTCATACAATCTTACAGCATAAAGAGTAAACTTTAATGTATACGAATTAAGAAGAAACTCATTTTGGGGATCCAACATGGAATACAGACTGTGGCAAACTATCTAACTGTGTTACAAATGTATGATATCACTCACAGAAGAGGAAAAACGTTAAAGCTGCTAATCTAAGTATGTTTGGAAATGAATGGGATCTATAAGACTAAATGCACAAGGAACTATTTATAAGCACTGCACTCTAGTTGGTAAAGTTGTTTCCAATGGAGGTATGGGTTAACAATTCTAAAACTTCTCTTCATGTATACTGGGATTAAGGAATAAGAAATAAACAGATGTTGGGATCCAGGATTCTCAGTACTGAAGGGGAGGTTACAGATAAAGCAAAGAGAGGAGGCTAGAATGATCCATATGATATAATGGATTAGAATCAGTGACATTGATATGAACACAAGTTTAGCTAAACGTGGAGATATATACATAGATAATTTAATATAGACAGATATAGATAAAAGTATATACATGAGTTAATATACACACATAGGTTTCCTAGCTCTGGTAGCTGAAAGGGCCTCAAAACAATCTAAAGGCAGTAGCAACAATATGCACAACCAGCCCCCCAGATCTTAGTTTCTAATACTATTCTCCAATAAAAGAAACCTGGGTCCCTTGGAGAAATAGCTGATTCAAGGGCTAGAGCAGGGAATATACAAGATGAACCTGGAACATCACAATGCCAGAAAAGAAGGGAAAAAGTGCTCAGATACACAGACACACACACACACACAGAAGGGAGCATATCAGAGGGACATGGGAGCAAATTAAGAGTTCACAATGGCCAAAACTGGAAAAAATTGAGGCACAAAATGAAGAACAAATGAGTTGCTATTACTGGAATATAAAAAGTATAAAATACATATCCATGAGTGTACTGACATAAATAAATGATTGACTAAAATACACATGAAAGAAAACAGAGAATCTCCCAGTCCAAATTCCAAAAACAACGTGTAGATACAGTTGTCCATCAGGATCTGTAGGTTCCACATCCATGGATTCAGTCTATTGCAAATGGAAAAAATAAAAATAACAATACAATAAAAACAATGTGAATAGAAACCAGGCAAGATGGCCAAATAGGAACAGCTCCAGTCTGCAGCTCCCAGTGAGATCAATGCTACAGGTGGGTAATTTCTGCATTCCCAGCTGAGGTAACTGGCTCATCTCACTGGGACTGGTTAGACAGTGGGTGCAGCCCATAGAGGGCAGGAAGAAGCAGGGTGGGGCTTCACCTCACCCAGGAAGCACAAGCAGTTGGGGAACTCCCTCCCCTAGCTAAGGGAAGTTGTGAGGGACTATGTGTGAGAAACTGTACACTCTGGCCCAGATACTATGCTTTTCCTATGGTCTCTGCAATCCGCAGACCAGGACATTCCTTCTGGTGCCTATGCCACCAGAGCCCTGGGTTTCAAGCATAACAATGGGTGGCCATTTGGGCAGACAGCGAGCTAGCTGCAGTTTTTTTCATACCCCAGTGGTGCCTGGAGTGCCAGCGAGAAAGAACCGTTCACTCCCCTGGAAAAGGGGCTGAAGCCAGGAAGCCAGGTTGTCTAGCTCAGCGGATCCCATCTGCACAGAGCCCAGCAAGCTAAGATCCACTGGCTGGAAATTCTTGTTACCAGCACAGCAGTCTGAAATCGACCTGGGATGCTGGAGCTTGGTGGGGGGAGGGGCATCTGCCATTACCGAGGCTTGAGTGGGCAGTTTTCCCCTCACAGAGTAAACAAAGCTGCTGGGAATATCAAACTGAGTGGAGCCCACCAAAGCTTGGCAAAGCCGTTGTAACCAGACTACTTCTCTAGATTCCTCCTCTCTGGGCAGGGCATCTCTGAAAGAAAGGCAGCAGACCCAGTCAGGGGCTTATAGATAAAACTCACATCTCCCTGGGTCAGAGCGCCTGGGGGAAGGGGTGGCTGTGGGAGAAACTTCAGCAGACTTAAATGTTCCTGCCTGCTGGCTCTGCAGAGAGAAGCAGATTTCCCAGCACAGCACTAAAGCTCTACTAAGGGACAAACTGCCTCCTCAAGTGGTTCCCTGATGTCTGTGCCTCATCACTGGGAGACACTACCCAGCAATGGTCAACAGACACTTCATACAGGAGAGCTCTGGCTGGCATCTGGCAGGCAACCCTCTGGGACTAAGCTTCCAGAGGAAGAAACAGGCAGCAATCTTTGCTGTTCTGCCTCCTCCACAGGTGATACAGCAAACAGGGTTTGGAGTGGACCTCCAGCAAACTCCAGCAGACCTGCAGCAGAGGGGCCTGACTGTTAGAAGGAAACTAACGAACAGAAAGATACAGCATCAACATCAACAAAAAAGGACATCCACACAGAAACTCCATCCAAAGCTCACCAACATCAAAGACCAAAGGTAGATAAATCCATGAAGATGAGGAAAAACCAGCACAAAAAAACAGAAAACTCCAAAAACCAGAACGCCTCTTCTCCTCCAAAGGAACACAACTCCTTGCCCACAAGGGAACAAAACTTGATGGAGAATGAGTTGGACGAATTGACAGAAGTAGGCTTTAGAAGGTGGGTAATAACAAACTCCACTGAGCTAAAGGAGCATGTTCTAACCCAACGCAAGGAAGCTGACAAGCTTGAAAAAAGGTTAGAGAAATTGCTAACTAGAATAACCAGTTTCGAGAAGAACATAAATAACCTGATGGAGCTGAAAAACAGCATGAGAACTTCATGAAGCATACACAAGTATCAATAGCCAAATCAATCAAGCAGGAGAAAGGATATCAGTGATTGAAAATCATGTTAATGAAATAAAGTGTGAAGACAAGATTAGAGAAAAAAAAATGAAAAGAAATGAACAAAGCCTCCAAAAAATACGGCCCTATGTGAAATGACTAAGCCTATGTTTGATTGGTGTAACTTAAGGTGTCAAGGAGAATGGAAACAAGTTGGAAAATACATGTTAGGATATTATCCAGGAGAACTTCCCCAACCTAGGAAGGCAGGCCAACATTCAAATTCTGGAAATACAGAGAACACCACAAAGATACTCCTCAAGAAGAGCAGCCCTACGACACACAATCGTCAGATTCATCAAGGTTGAAAAGAAGAAAAAAATGTTAAGTGTGGCCAAAGAGAAAGGTCGGGTTACCCACAAAGGTAATCCCATCAGACTAACAGTGAATCTCTCTGTAGAAACCCTAAAAGCCAAAAGAGAGTGGGGGGCCAATATTCAACATTCTTAAAAAGTATTTTCAACTCAGAATTTCATATCCAGCCAAACTAAGCTTCATGAGCGAGGGAAAAATAAAATCCTTTACAGAGAAGCAAATTCTGAGAGATTTAATCATCACCAGGCGTGCCTTACAAGAGCTCCTGAAAAAAAAGCACTAAACATGGAAAGGAAAAACTGGCACCAGCCACTGAAAAACATACCAAATTGTAAAGACTATGGATAGGAAGAAATTGCATTAACTAATGGGCCACATAACCAGGTAGAACCATAATGACAGAATCAAATTTACACATAACAATATTTACCTTAAATGTAAACTGGCTAAATGCCCCAATTAAAACAGACAGACTCACAAATTGGATAAAGAATTAAGACCAACTGGTGTGTTGTATTCAGGAGATTCATCTCACATGCAATGACACACATAGGCTAAAAATAAAGAGATGGAAGAATACTTAGCAAGGAAATAGAAAGAAAAAAAATCAGGGGTTGTAATCCCAGTCTCCGATAAAACAGAATTTAAACCAATAAGGATAAAAAAAGACAAAGAAGGGAATTTCATAATGGCAAAGGGATCGATGCAACAGAGAAAACTATCCTGAATATATATGCACCCAATACAGGAACACTGAGATTCATAAAGCAAGTTCTTAGAAACCTACAAAGAAACTCAGACTCCCACACAGTAATAGTGGGAGAATTTAACACCCCACCATCAATATTAGTCAGATGAATGAGACAGAAAATTTACAAGGATATTCAGGACTTAAACTCAGCTCTGGACCAAGTGGACCTAACAGACGTCTACAGAACTGTCCACCCCAAATCCACAGAACATACATTCTTCTCGGCATCACATGGTACTTTTTCTGAAATGGACCACATCATTGGAAGTAAAACATTCCTTGGCAAATGCAAAAGAATGGAAATCATAACAAACAGTCTCTCAGACCACAGTGCAATCAAATTAGAACTCAGGATTAAGAAACTCACTCAAAACTACACAACTACATGGAAACTGAACAACCTACACCTGAATGACTACTGGGTAAATAACAAAATTAAGTCTGAAGTAAGTTCTTTGAAACAAATGAGAACAATGACATAACATGCCAGAATCTCTGGGACACAGCCAAAGCAGTGGTTAGAGGAAAATTTATAGCACTAAACACCCACAAGAGAAAGCAGGAACAATCTAAAATCGATACCCTAACATCACAATTAAAAGAACTAGAGAAGCAAGAGCAAACAAATTCAAAAGCTAACAGAAGACAAGAAATAACTAAGATCAGAGCAAAACTGAAGGATATAGAGACATGAAAGACCCTTCAAACAATCAATGAATCTAGGAGCTGGTTTTTTGAAAAGATGAACAAAATAGACCACTAGCCAGATTAATAAAGAAGAAAAGAGAGAAGAATCAAATAGACAAAATAAAAATGAGAGAGGGGATTTCACCACTGATCCCACAGGAATAAAAACTACCATCAGAGAATATTATAAACACCTCTATGCAAAAAAACTAGAAAATCTAGAAGAAATAGATAAATTCCTGGGCACATACACCCCCCCAAAACTAAATCAGGAAGAAGTCAAATCCCTGAATAGACGAATAACAAGTTTTAAAATTGAGGCAGTAATTTCAAAACTACCAACCAAAAAAAGCAGAGGACCAGGTGGATTCACAGCCAAAAGCTACCAGAGGTACAAAGAGAAGCTGATACCATTCCTTCTGAAACTATTCCAAACAATAGAAAAAAGGAACTCCTCCCTAACTCATTTTATAAGGCCAGCATCATCCTGATACCAAAACCTGGCAGAGACACCAACCAAAAAAAAAAAAAAGAAAAAAAAGAAAGAAAGAAAATTTCAGGCTAATATCCCTCATGAACACTAATGCGAGAATCTTCAATAAAATACTGGCAAACCGAATCCAGCAGCACATCAAAAAGCTTATCTACCATGATGAGGTTGGCTTCATCCCTGACATGCAAGGCTGCTTCCACATATGCAAATCAACAAATGTAATCCATCACATAAACAGAACCAATGACAAAAACCACATGATTATCTCAATAGATGCAGAAAAGACCTTTGATAAAATTCAACACCCCTTCATGCTACAAACTCTCAAAAAACCAGGCATTGATGGAAGGTATTTCAAAATCATAAGAGCTATTTATGACAAACCCACAGGCAATACCATACTGAATGAGCAAAAGCTGGAAGAAATTCCCTTTGAAAACCGGCACAAGAAAAGGATGCCCTCTCTCACCATTCCTATTCAACATAGTATTGAAAGTTCTAACCAGGGCAATCAGGCAAGAAAAAGAAATAAAGTGTATTCAAATAGGAAGAGAAAAGTCAGATTGTCTTTTTTTCCAGATGACATGATTGTATATTTTAAAAGCCCCGTCATCTCAGCCCAAAATCTCCTTAAGCTGATAAGCGACTTCAGTTCAGCAAAGTCTCAGGATACAAAATCAATGTGCAAAAATCACAGGCATTCCTCTACACCAATAAAAGACAGAGAGCCAAATCATGAGTGAACTCCCATTCACAATTGCTACAAAGAGAATAAAATATCTAGGAAGGAGGACGATCCAAGATGGCCGTCTAGGAACAGCTCAGGATTGCAGCTCCCAGTGAAAGCGCAGAGGGTGAGTGGACGCCGCGTTTTTATTGCCCACAGACTAGGAAATTCCCGGGCAGAGGAGCTCCACGCTCGCCAGCGTGGCTGTGCCGGCCAGCGCCGCTGCTTTGCCCCGCGCGGCTGCTTTGTCGGCGCCCCGGAGCCGCGGTTCTCCGTACAAAATACACCGATCCGGGGGCCCTTTTGGCTGGCGATTGGAGCCATGGGAAGTCACCCATACGCCGGTTCAAAAAGGGGACTGAGCAGAGAACCCGGACAGTAGATTCCAGGGCAAAAAAAAAAAAAATCGCCACAAACCTCAGTGCCGCTGTTTAAGCCAGCGCAGTGAGTGGCCACAGGGGAAAACAAACAGACCCCGGCGCCTCTTCAACAGGCGACTGGAACACCAACTTAAAAAAGGCTCTGAGGCAGGGAGCCAGGCGATCAGGCTCGGCTGGCCCCACCCTCACAAAAGAACAGCAACCAGAAACTCTGGATTGAGAGTTTCACAGCAAGCGCAGCTGAACCCAGGACGGTCCAGCTCTGTGGGGGAGGGGCGTCCGCCATTACTGAGGCAGCCCGCCATTGCCAAGGCAACCCGCCATTGCTGAGGCAGCCCGCCGTTGCCAAGGCAACCCGCCACAGCAGAGACTCCGCCCCAACAGAGGCGGGCCACCATCGCCAAAGCAGTTCTAACTACACCCATATAAACAGGGCTGCAGGGAAGTTCACTCGGCAGTGGGGCGGAGCCCACAGCAGCTCAGCAAAGCCTCTATAGGCCGACAGTGACTAGGCTGCCTCCTTACTGGGCTGGGCAGGTCTGAAGGAAAAAAAAAAAAAAGAAGGCAGCAGCATAACGGAAACTCATAAATAAAGCCCTAAATCCCTGGGACAGAGCACCTGGGAACAAAAAGCAGTTTATGAGTTCTGCTGCAGCAGACCTAAAAGTACCTGCCCAGCAGCTCTGAATGAACAACAACAGAGCTCGCAGCTCACCATTTGAGCTCCTATAAAGAAGAGACCGTCTCCTCAAGCAGCTCCCTGACCCCTATATATCCAAAAAGACACCTCATAAAAGAGAGATCAGATTGACACTAGGCGGGTATCCGTCTGGGACAAAGACAGCAGAAGAAGAAAACTGGTAAAAACCCTTGCTGTTCAGCAGCTGCTGCAGGTGAACCCCAGGCAAGCAGGGCCTGGAGTGAACCTCAGCAGACCTACAGCAGAGGGGCCAGACTGTCAGAAGGAAAACCAAGAAACAGAAATAACCTCATCATCAACAAACAGAACGTCAATCTGAAAGATTTGAGACCCAATCTGAAAGCCAGCAACTACAAAGTCGACAGGTGGATAAATCCTTAAAGATGGGAAGAAACCGGCACAAAAAGGATGAAAACACCCGAAACCAGAACACCTCTCCTCCTAAAAGGGATCACAACTCCTCGCCAGCAAGGGAACAAGGTTGGAAGGAGAACGAGTGTGATGAAATGACAGAATCAGACTTCAGAAGGTGGGTAGTAAGAAACTTCTGTGAACTTAAAGAACACGTTCTAACCAAATGCAAAGAAACTAAGAACCTTGAAAAAAGATTTGACGAAATGCTAACAAGAATGGCCAAAATAGAAAGGAATATAAGTGAATTGATGGAGCTGAAAAATGCAACACGAGAACTTCATGAAGCATGCACAAGTATGAACAGCCGAATTGACCAAGCAGAAGAAAGGATATCAGAGGTCGAAGATCAACTCAATGAAATAAAATGGGAAGGCAAGACTGGAGAAAAAAGGGTAAAAAAGAATGAACACAGTCTCCAAGAAATGTGGGACTATGTGAAAAGACCTAATCTACGTTTGATAGGCGTACCCGAATGCAACAAAGAGAATGAATCCAAGCTGGAAAATACTCTTCAGGATATTATCCAGGAAAACTTCCCCAACCTAGCAAGGCAGGCAAACATTCAAGTCCAGGAAATACAGAGAACACCACAAAGATATTCGTCAAGAAGAGCAACCCCAAGGCACATAATCGTCAGATTCACCAGGGTCGAAATGAAGGAGAAAATACTAAGGGCAGCCAGAGAGAAAGGTCGGATTACCCATAAAGGGAAGCCCATCAGACTCACAGCAGATCTCTCAGCAGAAACCCTACAAGCCAGAAGAGAATGGGGGCCAATATTCAACATCCTTAAGAAAAGAACTTTCTACCCAGAATCTCCTATCCAGCCAAACTAAGCTTCATAAGTGAAGGAAAAATAAAATCCTTTGGGAACATGCAAGTACTCAGAGATTTCGTCACCATCAGGCCAGCTCTACAAGAGCTCCTGAAAGAGGCTCTACACATATAAAGGAACAAGTACCAGCTCGACTAAAGGGCAAAACAGCCAGCTAGCACCAAAATGGCAGTATCAAATTCACACATAACCATATTAACCCTAAATGTAAATGGACTAAATGCCCCAATCAAAAGACACAGACTGGCAAATTGGATAAAAAGCCAAAACCCATCGGTGTGCTGTATCCAGGAAACCCATCTCACATGCAAGGATACACAAAGGCTCAAAATAAAGGGATGGAGGAAGATTTACCAAGCAAATGGAGAGCAAAAAAAAGCAGGAGTTGCAATTCTCATCTCTGATAAATTAGACTTTAAAGCAACAAAGATCATAAGAGACAAAGAGGGACATTACATAATGGAAAAAGGATCAATGCAACAAGAAGAGCTAACGATCCTAAATATATACGCACCCAATACAGGAGCACCCAGATACATAAGGCAAGTTCTTAATGACTTACAAAGAGACTTAGACTCCCACACAATAATAGTGGGAGACTTTAACACCCCATTGTCAACATTAGACAGATCAACCAGACAGAAAATTAACAAGGATATCCAGGACTTGAACTCAGACCTGGACCAAGCAAACCTAATAGACATTTACAGAACTCTCCACCCAAATCCACAGATTATACATTCTTCTCAGCACCACATCACACCTACTCTAAAATTGACCACATAATTGGGAGTAAATCACTCCTCAGCAAACGCCAAAGAACAGAAATTGTAACAAACAGTCTCTCAGACCACAGTGCAATCAAGTTAGAACTCAGAATTCAAAAACTAACACAGAACCGCACAGCTTCCTGGAAACTGAACAACTTGCTCTTGAATGTTGACTGGATAAACAATGAAATGAAGGCAGAAATAAAGAAGTTATTTGAAACCAACGAGAATGAAGACACAACATACCAGAATCTCTGGGACACATTTAAAGCAGTCTCTAGAGGAAAATATATAGCAATAAGTGCCCACATGAGAAGCAAGGAGAGATCAAAAATTGACACCCTATCGTCAAAACTGAAAGAGCTAGAGGAACAAGATCAAAAAAACTCAAAGTCTAGCAGAAGACAAGAAATAACTAAGATCAGAGCAGAACTGAAGGAGATAGAGACACAAAAAACCCTTCAAAAAATCAATAAATCCAGGAACTGGTTTTTTGAAAAGATCAACAAAATAGACAGACCACTAGCCAGATTAGTAAAAAAGAAAAGAGAGAATAACCAAATTGATGCAATAAAAAACGATAAAGGGGATATCACCACAGATTCCACAGAAATTCAAACCATCATCAGAGATTATTACAAACAACTCTATGCACACAAACTACTAAACCTGGAAGAAATGGATAAATTCCTGGACACTTGCCTCCTGCCAAGCCTAAACCAGGAAGAAGCTGAAACCCTGAACAGACCCATAACAAGGTCTGAAGTTGAGGCAGCCATTAAGAGCTTACCACCCAAAAAAAGCCCAGGTCCAGATGGGTTCACAGCTGAATTCTACCAGACATACAAAGAGGAGCTGGTACCATTTCTTCTGAAACTATTCCAAACAATACAAAAAGAGGGAATTCTTCCCAAATCATTTTATGAGACCAACATCATCCTGATTCCAAAACCCGGCAGAGACTCAACAAGAAAAGAAAACTTCAGGCCAATATCCATGATGAACATAGATGCAAAAATCTTCAATAAAATACTGACAAGCCGATTGCAACAGCACATCAAAAAGCTTATCCACCATGATCAAGTAGGCTTCATCCCGGGGATGCAAGGCTGGTTCAACATACGCAAGTCTATAAACGTAATTCACCACATAAACAGAACCAAAGACAAAAAACACATGATTATCTCAATTGATGCAGAGAAGGCCTTTGACAAAATTCAACAGCCCTTTATGCTAAAAACACTCAATAAGCTAGGTATTGACGGAACGTATCTCAAAATAATAAAAGCTATTTATGACAAACCAACAGCCAATATCATACTGAATGGGCAAAAACTGGAAGCATTCCCCTTGAAATGTGGCACCAGACAAGGATGCCCGCTCTCACCACTGCTATTCAATATAGTATTAGAAGTTCTAGCCAGAGCAATCAGGCAAGAAAAAGAAATAAAGGGCATTCAAATAGGAAAGGAGGAAGTCAAATTGTCTCTATTTGCAGACGGCATGATTGTATATCTAGAAGACCCCATCGTCTCAGCCGCAAACCTCCTGAAACTGATAAGCAAGTTCAGCAAAGTCTCAGGATACAAAATCAATGTGCAAAAATCACATGCATTCCTATACACCAATAACAGACTTAAAGAGAACCAAATCAAGAACAAACTTCCATTCACAATTACCACAAAGAGAATAAAATACCTAGGAATACAACTAACAAGGAAGGTAAAGGACCTCTTCAAGGAGAACTACAAGCCACTGCTCAACGAAATAAGAGAGGACACAAACAGATGGAGAAACATTCCATGTTCATGGTTAGGAAGAATCAATATCGTGAAAATGGCCATACTGCCCAAAGTAATTTACAGATTCAATGCTATCCCCATCAAGCTACCAATGACCTTCTTTGCAGAACTGGAAAAAACCACCTTAAACTTCATATGGAACCAAAAGAGAGCCCGCATAGCCAAGTCAATTCTAAGCAAAAAGAACAAAGCGGGGGGCATCACACTACCAGACTTCAAACTATACTACAAGGCTACAGTAATCAAAACAGCATGGTACTGGTACCAAAACAGAGATATAGACCAATGGAACAGAACAGAGGTCTCGGAGGCAACACAACATATCTACAACCATCTGATCTTTGACAAACCAGACAAAAACAAGCAATGGGGAAAGGATTCCCTGTTCAATAAATGGTGTTGGGAAAGCTGGCTAGCCATGTGCAGAAAGCAGAAACTGGACCCCTTCCTGACACGTTACACTAAAATTAACTCCAGATGGATTAAAGACTTAAACATAAGACCTAACACCATAAAAACCCTAGAAGAAAATCTAGGCAAAACCATTCAGGACGTAGGTGTAGGCAAGGACTTCATGACCAAAACGCCAAAAGCATTGACAACAAAAGCCAAAATAGACAAATGGGACCTAATTAAACTCCACAGCTTCTGCACAGCAAAAGAAACAATCATTAGAGTGAATCGGCAACCAACAGATTGGGAAAAAATTTTTGCAGTTTACCCATCTGACAAAGGGCTGATATCCAGAATTTACAAAGAACTAAAACAGATTTACAAGAAAAAAACTAACAAGCCCATTCAAAAGTGGGCAAAGTATATGAACAGACACTTTACAAAAGAAGACATACGTGAGGCCAACAAACATATGAAAAAATGCTCATCATCACTGGTCATCAGAGAAATGCAAATCAAAACTACATTGAGATACCATCTCACGCCAGTTAGAATGGCGATCATTAAAAAATCTGGAGACAACAGATGCTGGAGAGGATGTGGAGAAATAGGAACACTTTTACACTGTTGGTGGAAGTGTAAATTAGTTCAACCATTGTGGAAGACAGTGTGGCGATTCCTCAAGGACCTAGAAATAGAAATTCCATTTGACCCAGCAATCCCATTACTGGGTATATATCCAAAGGATTACAAATCGTTCTACTATAAGGACACGTGCACACGAATGTTCATTGCAGCACTGTTTACAATAGCTAAGACCTGGAACCAACCCAAATGCCCATCGACGATAGACTGGATAGGGAAAATGTGGCACATATACACCATGGAATATTATGCAGCCATCAGAAACGATGAGTTTGGGTCCTTTGTAGGGACATGGATGAACCTGGAAACCATCATTCTCAGCAAACTGACAGAAAAGCAGAAGATCAAACACCACATGTTCTCACTCATAGGCGGGTGTTGAACAATGAGAACACATGGACACAGAGAGGGGAGCACTACACACTGGGGTCAGTTGGGGGGAAATAGGGGAGGGACGGTGGGGGGTGGGGAGCTGGGGAGAGATAGCAAGGGGAGAAATGCCAGATGTAGGTGATGGAGAGGAAGGCAGCAAATCACACTGCCAAGTGTGTTCCTATGCAACAATTTTGCATGTTCTTCACATGTACCCCAAAACCTAAAATGTAATAAAATAAATGGGAAAAAAAAAATAAATAAATAATAAATAAATAAATAAATAAAATATCTAGGAATATTTTATTCCACAACTTACAAGAGATGTGAAGGACCTCTTCAAGGAGAACTACAAACCACTGCTCAAGGAAATAAGAGAGGACACAAACAGATGGAAAAACGTTTCATGCTCATGGATATGAAGAATTAATATTATGAAAATGGCCATATTGACCAAAGTAATTTATAGATTCAATGATATCCCCATCAAGCTACCATGGATGAAGCTGGAAACTATCATTCTCAGCAAACTAACACAGGCACAGAAAACCAAACACCACATATTCTCACTCACAAGTGGAAGTTGAACAATGAGAACACATTGACACAGGGAGGGAAACATTACACACCAGGGTCTGTCACGTACTGGGGAGGTAGGGGACGGATAGCACTAGGAGAAATACCTAATGTAGATGACGGGTTGATGAGTGCAGCAAACCACCATGGCACGTGTATACCTATGTAACAAACCTGCATGCTCTGCACATGTATCCCAGAACTTAAAGTACAATTTAAAAAAAGGAAAAGATTTAATAAAAAAACTTTTTGTTACTTAGGTCTCCTTTGTCAACATGCTGTTGAGTTCCTCAGCAATATTCCAACAATATGGAATCACTAAATTGCCCCTATTGTCCTGACTGCTAACATTTATTTGGAATTTGGACTCGACCAGTGTTTTCAAAACTGGTTGGCCATCAGAATCACCTGAGGGATTTTTCTTTTTTCATTAAATCTAGAATTGTAATGTTTTTTAAGCATACTGATTCATAGGCCCTGCTTCCAAAGATTCAGACTAAGAAGGTTTAAGGTACGGCCTGAAAATCTGTATGTTTAACCAGCTCTCCAGGTAATTTTGATAATCATCTAGATCTGCTATCCATTGGACCAAGCTGTTTTTCTTTTGCCCAGTTCTACCTATAAAGGGCTCCTTTGTGAAAAACACACAGGATGACGGACATGTATTGCTTAAGAAAACCGAGGCTTACAGATGCATAAGGGAGAGGTAATTCACGTATCCAGAAAAACAGAAAAGGAGTCACAGTGGAAAACCAGTAAATAGAAGGTTTTCCTACTGTTTTAAATTATTTATTTACATATTGACATTTAGCTAGTTGACAGCAAAACCGGAGGCGGAAGCAGCGAGATGCGTGACTCGTGTTGGAGTATCATAACACATTGAAGATCTAGGAACTAGAACGTAAAATGGCTTTGAAGTGATATTGAACCCTTGGAGAAAACAGCATTTGCTTGATAAAAATTTGACTCTCTCATCATCGTCCCCTGGATATTTTTACAGGCATGTTTATTTGGCTAAGTGAGATTTCACCTATGCTAAGCTGAACTCAGACACAAGTTGGAATGTGTCTGGGAGGCAAAACATCTGAGTTTGTATTTCTTTCTGTAATTACCCACTCCCTAACCACTTCTTCTCAGCCTTCCTGCAACTTGTGACAAAATAGACAGTCAAGTGCTACTCATATTTCCTCACCATTTGTGTAGGGTTCTAAAGTCACCAGAGAGAGACTGTTTTTAATTTAAGATGTTGTGAACTGCTTTAAGAGAGTGCCACCAGCAGAAGTACCATGACACCAAGCTGAGGCCTTGAAGTAAGAGTAGGCAGGAGCCAGTAAGCAAGTTAGAACTGCTTCAATTTGCCTCTGTCTACTGTGTTTATTCTGTAGGCTTTTACAAACACAGGGCCTGGGGCCTCAGGACTGGTACTGCTGATGGGGCACCCTACTCATCTCTGCCTTCCTGGCCATGTCAGCTCCATAGTAACCCTCCCTTCGTAGTGAAAAGCCTCCTTACTTTAGTATTCTCTATTAGGTAGCTAGAGAAGGAAAAAAAAAAAAAAGCACCTGCCTCAAATGTTAAGCACTCAATGATAATACTTAAAAGAATACTCAGAAGGACTTCCTTCACAAAATAAGAATTTAGGGGTGATGACTCTCAATGTTGCCACTTCAGATTACATGTAAGTGGGCTAGGGATATACATTTTTGGATGAAACTTGTCATGCCATTTAAAAAAAAAAATTTAGGCTGGGCATGATGGCTCACACCTGTAATCCCAGTATTTCAGAGGCCAGAGGGAGGAAGATGGCATGAGGCCAGAAGTTCAAGACCAGTCTGAGCAACATAGTGAGAGCTTGTCTACACATATACACACATACAATTAGCTGGGTGTGGTGACATGAACCTGTAGTCCCAGCTACTCGGGAGGCTAAGGTGAGAGGATCACTTGAGCACAGGAGTTCCAGGCTACAGTGAGCAATGATCGTGCCATTGCACTCCATCATCAGTGACAGAGTAAATCATTGTCTCAGAAAATGACATTTAATAAACTTTTAATTTTAGAGTAGTTTTAAACACACACAACATTGAGAAAATATTACATTCTTCTTCTGCTCCACCTCTGCCATCTTGCCGGATCCTGGGAAGAATATTAGATTCTGCACCCCATTTTTAACACTACTATGGTGCATTCTCCACAACCAATAAACCAATACTAATTACATTATTGTTGACTTTATTTGGATTTCCTTAGTTTTTATGTAATATTATTTTTCTCTTTTAGGATTTCATCCAGGATACCACATTATATTTAGACATCATATTTCTTTAAGGCTCTCTTGACTGTGACATTTTTCTTAAACTTTTAAAAAAATTTAATTGACAAATCATAACTGTATGTATTAATGGGGAACAACGTGATATTTTGATATATATTCATATATATGTATTTACACTCACAGACATTGTAGAATGGTTGAATCAAGCTAATTAATACATCTATCACCTCACATACTTCTCATTTTTTGTGGTGAAAACATTTAATATCTACTGTTTTTTATAATTTTTAAATATACAATACATTATCACTAACTATAGTCACCACACTGTGTAATAGATCCCTAGAACTTTTTCCTACTGTCTAACTAAAACTTTTTATCTTTTGACAAAAATCCATGCCCCCCACCCCAACCCATCCACTGGTAACTACCATTCTGCTCTTTATTTCTATGAGTTAGACTTTTTTTAGATTACACATATAAGTGAGATCACACAGAGTTGGTCAGACTTTCCTTATTTTTGATTACCTTAACAGCTTTGAGGAGTGCTAGTCAGGTATTTTGTAGAATGCCCCTCTGCTGGATTTGTCTGATGTTTTCTCATGATCAGGGTTGTACTATAGGTTTTGAGAAGGAAGATCACAAATGTAAAGTGCTATCCTCATCACATCATATCAATGGTACATGCCATCCACATGATTTCTTAACACTGTTGATGTTAATCTGGCTGACATGGAGATTGGCAAGTTTTTCCACTGTAAAGTTCCCATTTTCTCCCATTTTCCACACTATATTTTTTGAAAGGAAGTCACTATGTGCAGACCAAATTTAAGAAATGTAAAGTCTTATGTTCTACTTCCTTGATGGCAGAGTACAATTGTCCCTTGGTATCCATGAGGTATTGGTTCCAAGACCCACTCCTCTTGGATACAAAAATCCATGGATGCTCAATTGCCTTATTATAAAATGGTTTACTTGCATATAACCTACACATATCCTCCCATATACTTTATTTTTATTTTGTATTTATTTTATTATTATTATACTTTAAGTTCTGAGACATGTACAGAATGTGCAGGTTTGTTACACAGGTATACATGTGCCATGGTGGTTTGCTGCACCCATCAACCCATCATCTACATTAGGTATTTCTCCTAATACTATCCCTCCCCCCACCCCTCCACTCCCTGAGAGACCCCAGTGTGTGATGTTCTCCTCCCTACGTCCATGTGTTTTCATTGTTCAACTTCCACTTATGAGTGAGAACATGTGGTGCGTGGTTTTCTGTTCTTGTGTTAGTTTGCTGAGAATGATGATTTCCAGCTTCATCCATGTCCCTGCAAAGGACATGAACTCATCCTTTTTTATGGCTGCATAGTATTCCATGGTTTATGTGTGCCACATTTTCTTTATCTAGTCTATCATTGATGGGCATGTGGGATGGTTCCAGGTCTTTGCTACTTTGAATAGGGCTGAAATAAACATATGTGTGCATGTGTCTTTACAGCAGAATGATTTATAATCCTTTGGTATATACTCAGTAATGGGATTGCTGGGTCAAGTAATGTTTCTGGTTCTAGATCCTAGAGGAATTGCCACACTGTCTTCCACAATGGTTGAACTAATTTACACTTCTGCCAACAGTGTAAAAGTGTTCCTATTTCTTTACATCTGCTCCAGCATCTGTTGTTTCCTGACTTTTTAATGATCGCCATTCTAAATAGCGTGATATGGTGTCTCATTGTGGTTTTGATATGCATTTCTCTAATGACCAGTGATGATGAACTTTTTATCATGTGTTTGTTGGCTACATAAATGTCTCCTTTCGAGAAGTGTCTGTTCGTATCCTTTGGCCACTTCTTGATGGGGTTGCTTGTGTTTTTCTTGTAAATTTGTTTATGTTGTTTGTAGATTCTGGATATTAACTCTTTGTCAGATAGACAGATTGCAAAAATTTTTTCCCATTCTGTAGGTTGCCTGTTCACTCTGATGATAGTTTCTTTTGTTGTGCAGAAGCTCTTTAGTTTAATTAGATCCCATTTGTCAATTTGGGTTTGTTGCCATTGCTTTTGGTGTTTTAGTCATGAAGTCTTTGCCCATGCCTATGTCCTGAATGGTATTGCCTAGTTTTTCTTCTAGGGTTTTTATGGTTTTATGTCTTATGTTTAAGTCTTTAATCCATCTTGAGTTAATTTTTGTATAAAGTGTAAGAAAGGCGTCCAGTTTCAGTTTTCTGCATATGGCTAGCCAGTTTTCTGAACACTGTTTATTAAATAGAGAATCCTTTCCCCGTTGCTTGCTTTTGTCAGGTTTGTCAAAGATCAAATGGTTGTAGATGTATGGCATGATTCCTGAGGCCTCTGTTCTGTTCCATTGGTCTATATATTTGTTTTGGTAATAGTACCATGCTGTTTTGATTACTGTAGTCTTGTAGTGTAGTTTGAAGTCAGGTAGTGTGATGCCTCTAGCTTTGTTCTTTTTGCTTAGGATTGTCTTGGCTATATGGGCTCTTTTTTGGTTCCATATGAAATTTAAAGTAGTTTTTTCTAATTCTGTGAATAAAGTCGATGGTAACTTGATAGGGATAGCACTGAACCAGAAAATTACTTTGGGCAGTATGGCCATTTTCATGATATTGATTTTTTTCTATTCATGAACATGGAGTAATTTTTTTTTTTATTTATTTGGGTCCTCTCTTATTTACTTGAGCAGTGGCTTATAGTTCTCCTTGAAGAGATCCTTCACATCCCTTACAAGCTGTATTCCTAGGTATTTTATTCTCTTTGTAGCAATTGTAAATGAGAGTTCACTCATGACTTGGCTCTCTGTTTGGTGATTGTTGGTGTGTAGGAATGCTTGCGATTTTTGAACACGGATTTTGTATCCTGAGACTTTACTGAACTGAAGTCACTTATCAGCTTAAGGAGATTTTGGGCTGAGATGATGGGGTTTTCTAAATATACAATCTTTTTCATTTGCCTTCACAATTTTCTTGCCTGGCAGATAGGGCCAAGTTTATCATCTATCTGCAATCAATATAAGAAATTTATTTTTCTTTGCTTAGCTTCAAGCAAATAACTTTTCTAGCTCCTAATTAAACCTGACTTTAGCCAGTGGAAACTACTCTAGAATTATCCCATTTCCTCTTCTAAGTCTGCCAGGCAATATGGGGTTAGTACCAGAATTCAAATACCACAATTCATAACCCACCAAATATGAACAGAAACAGTCACGAAGAAACACTTACAATTTTCCAGGATAGGATGACTCTCTAAATTTGGTTTGGCAAGTGCTCAAGAGGCTGAATCACCAAGCAAAGTACCATAGTGATTGGGTCACCGCAATCTTTTCACTCTCAGCCAGAACTGTAAAGAGAACAGGTTCCTCTACCCTATACAACAATCTCTGAATGCAATTTCTAAATAGACCCTAGAATTTCATTTTCCGAAATATACTACAATAAACACTTCACTTGAAGTCATGAGACACCTTGATATTAGTCTAGCTCTGTTGTTAACTGGTTGAGTAATCTTAGACAAACTATTTTCCTTCTTTGAACCTTAGTTTTCATATCTATAAGATGAAGGAATTAAGATGAGTAAGCTTCTAGAGTAGTACTTATTATTTCTCATTGAACCCAGTTGGGTCATTCGTAGTATGAGTTCTGAACTTCTCAGGGTCCACTTATTTGTAAGGAAACCAAACAGGAACTTCCAGAGTTACCTGACTGCTACTAAATTCAGCCACAGAGATCTTTAACTTCTCACCTTGGCTCACCTTGTGCCAGACCCACCATCATGGACAATAAGCTACCCAGCCATAAACAAGAGAACCAGAGAAAATGGTCTGTTAACATTGCTGTTAAGCCTGAGAAAGTCTGTCAGAAAACTCATGACTTTGAAGATAATTGAATTCCATGAATGCCAAAGGAAATGGTATCAAAGATATTATCTCAATTAATAATCTCCCAAAAGAGATAAAATTCTAAGAGCCTTTCCCCTAGGACAAGGATTATTCAAATTTGGCCCCACACCAGGTTATAGCAGTAAAGACAGGGGCCCATGTTTACCATCTGGTCTCTTAGAAAGACCAGATTAATGTGGTGGATGTGCATAAGCTCTTTCAAGCTCTGTAGAAAGATCTCTCCCTTTCTCTCACTTGTGTTCTTATTCTGTTTGGCCTCGGTCTAATAATTTCTTTACTCACAAGATTTTGTTTGTTGCCAGTGCCCCAACTATTGCCTCACTTTGACTGTCATTTCTTCTGAAAACAACCCTCTCTTTCTGGCCACACCACAGGCACAGACTTCTGTTTGGTTTTCCAATAGTGAGTTTTTTTCTTTCTCTTTCTCTCTCTTTCTCTTTCTCTCTCTCTTTCTTTCTCTCTGGCTCTCATTATTTCTCTCTCTCTTTCTCTTACTTTCTTTTCTTCCTTTCTTTGTGTAGGTTGGCAGGAGGAAGTAAGGGTATTATTTTGGTCCCAAAACATAGCTCACGTTTCTCACACTATAAAGCTAACCAGCCTCATAGAACATTACAACAATATCCTTGCCTCTTCTGCAGAGAACCCATAAATTACAGAAGAGACTGTAGGAAGCCCATTTCCCCCAAAAGCATAGAAGGATCCTTGCATAATACTGTAACCAGAGGTCAGGACTCACGTATAAATGTACCACATTACTGAATGGCATGGTTAGTTTTGGGAAGACATAATTTGACGTTGGTAATGCAAATTGCCATCATAGTACACTACCCTTTACTTGAAAGAGGCATTCCCCATGACGACATGAGGCCACCTTTCCAGGAAGCCACAAAGTCTCTGACTACCCACAGTGTCAGCACAAATTCACTATACCTATATTACAAAAATGGATGAACTATTTTTTTACTGTTTGGGTCACCATAGTCATAATTATAAAAATTCAGCAAAACTCACTCATACTTAAGATTCTGTTAATACCAATACACATCTAAAGAGCCACTGTGCTCTGAAGGAATGGGATGACTCTGAAAATAAACTTTCTCCAGGTACAGATAGATTTTCTTGTTCTCTAGACTTTCTCTTCATTCCAAGGACCCAGATTAAAGGACATAATCTGACATACAGAACGGATACCCTGTGGGAGATTCCTCAATTCTCAGACAAGTTGGGTAAGATGTGAACTAACCAACATAAAGATGTACCCAATCTTTTTTCCACAAAAATTTCTAATAGTCTCTGCTGGCCTCAATCCAATTTCAGCTTCTGAGATCATTCAAGATGCTAGTGTGGAGGAAGTTTAAAAAGCCATAACTACTATTCTATGCTATAAACCCTACTCTGATATAAAACTGGGTTTGATTGATTTGTTTGTTTGTTCCTTTTGATCAAGTTCTGTCTCATTTCCTTATTCTAATAGGGTCCTTTTTATGTGTGTTTCTGTGACTAGTACCTGAGATTCCCAGGAACATCTGCCTGTTTCCTACAACTACTCTCTTCCCATGTTTTATGTGTTTGTTCTGGAGCCTAATCCTAAAAACCTCCAGGATCACATGTCATTTGCCAGTAGGTCTATCTGAATTCCAGGCCTCAGCCCTCCTTGTTCTGGTTTATTTCATTACTACCGAAGACCTAGTTCTGATAATCCAGAAGGGCCCAGAATGACTAGTATCTCAAATGGGGGAACCAATAATCCATGATAATCCTACTATTAGTGGCCAATATCTTGATTGGCTGTTAGCTTTCTAAGTGCTCTAAAGAGAGGGGTATGGGGTTGGTTGAGGCAGATGGCAGAGAAGCCTTCTTGTGGCAAGAATGCAACAACGTTTTCCTTGACATCCCTTTCAGTAAACTATGTTTTACTTTCATGACTCTTGGGTATAAACCTCAAGCCTGTGCCCCACAGGTTACATGGCCTTGTTCCATGTACAAGATCTTAGGATGTGCCCTTATATCCTATCATGTGTCTTAGTAATAGTAATAGGGATAGTAATAGGGCCTAAATCTCTAGTAGGGCATAAACACCAAGGTAATTAACATGTTCTTATTGCCTACATTCTGCTTGAGTCTACTCAATCTCTATTCACTATCCTGCCACAGCCAGATCTCTACTGCCTCACTCCATCACAATGGTGCTCCTAGCCTCATGATCATCATAGCCATTTATCCATGAGGATCCTATGCTAGGGTATGAACGTCCAGAGAATTTGTCACATGTCTGACAGAATCCCAGAATTATCAGTGACTTTCTTCTGACTCAGATCCTGGTCACATGAGGAGAAATTTATTTTACTGAGAGACTCTTCTATCTCTCAGAAGGATGAAATGCTAATATAAAAACTCATAGTTCCTTGATTCAGGTCTGAAACAATGCTATAAAAACCCTAGCCTCTTTATTCATGTATTCATTTATTCAACAAATATTCATTACCTAATATGTGCCATTTACTGGGGATCCAGCAGAAAATAAAACAGACATGGCCTTCACTGTCATGAAATTTAAAGTGTACCAAGAGTAGAGAGACATTGAATAAAATTAATTAATTAATATCATATTGCAATAAGTGCTAAAGTGAAAAGTAAACCAGGTCAGGAAAGAGGAATGGTTTGCTGTGGGAAGGGGTTGCAATTTTAAATAGGGTAAAAACTGGGTAAACCTCACTAATAGTGATATTTAAGGGAAGACTTAAAGGAAGTGAACCATGTAGATATCTAAGAAGAGCTTTCTGGGCAAAGGGAACAGCTGAGACAAAGAACCTGAAATAGGAGTGTGGTTGGCATGTTCAAGGAATAGCAAGCAGGCCAGTATGGTTAAAGTGGTGTGAACTAAATGAGGAGTAGCAAAGGGATGAGATAAGAACTAGAGGACCAATTATAGTCCATTGAGAGGACTTTAGATTTTGCTTTAAGTGAGACGGGAAGCCATGCAGAAGACACTAAGCAGAGAAGTGACAGAAGCTATTGACATATTAACAGGACACTCTTGTTGCTGCATGAATAATGAATTGAAGGAAGAATGGGGAAAGCCTTGTTACCAGTAAAGAGATTATTATTCTAATGAAAGTGAGAGGAGATAGTGGCTTAGAGCAGGGAAATAGCTTCAAGAAAGTTGTCAAATGCCATTGAATCTGCTGAGCAGCAGACCAGAATCCCTGAGCCTACCTTTACTGACCTTACTGGCTAGGTTTTTAGAACCCATCCTCTTGCTTCCAGCCGAACTAATTACCAGTGCCATCTCTTACTAGCCCAGCCTTAGCCCAATTCTAGATACTTCAAGTTTGTTGAGTACCTGAAGACAGAGATATGCTGTAATGGTGTCTCTTGCAGCTAGGAGATGAGCATCACACTTGCCCTCATAAACAGAAGCCATCCCATGAGACATCAGGTGCTGGTTCACAAAAACTCCCAATTCTACAGCTACCCCATTTTACAGCAAAGCTGAGTGTCATTGTCTTCAGTAGCCCTAAGTAATGAAGTTGTACTGTGATAATATTATTTCAAAAGTGCTTGTTGTGTGGCAAGCATTGTATAGAATTCTCTATACACATTACTTAATTCATACCTTTCAACAAAACTATGACACAGATTCTGTTATTACTCATTTGTGATGGTTAATTTATGCGTCCACTTGACCAGGATGTAGTACCCAGTTGTCCAACCAAATACTAATCTCAGTTTTACTGTGAAAGTATTTTGTAGATGTAGTTGACATCTACAATCAGTGGAGTTTAAGTAAAAGAGATTATCTTTGATAATGTGGGTAGGCCTCATCCAATCAGCTGGAAGGCCTTAAAAGCAAAAATGAGTTTTCCTGGAGAATAAGAAATTTTGTCTCAAGGTTGCAACATCAACTCCTGCCTGAGTTTCCAGACTGTCCAGTTGCTCTACAGATTTCAGATGGATGTGCTAGCCCTGCAATCCAGTGAACCAATTCCTAGAAGTATATGCTATGGCCTACTGTGTTTTTTTTTTTTTTTCTTTAGATAACACTCACTGATACACCACTTTGACAAATGAAGAATGAAATTCAAGGTAGTTGAACAACTTGTTGAATGTCGTTATAGCTAGTAAGTGTTAGAGGTAAGAACTGAACCTGAGTAGGATGACTCTAAACTACATATCCTTTCCCCTGCTTCCTCAATCCATACAAAAAAATTTACCTGATCCTGACAAATTGCATGGGAATACTTCAAGGATATGCATGTTTAACATACTTTGTTATATGATAAAATTATATACTTATAATTAATTTTATTTTATGCTTATTAGTGATAATTATAGCTATCATTATTGAATCACTCCTATATGTCAGACTTTGTCATAAACATTTTTCATGTGTTATATAATCCCCACAACAACTATATAAGATACTTAATGCTACCATCATTTTAGAGGTGGTACATATAAGGGTTAAAATGTTCAATAATGTGTCCCATGTCATGCAGCTAATAAATAGTAGAGCAGGATTCGAGAACAACGCTCTGAGCTGACTTCTTCTGAACTAATGTGAGTAGAATCCAGTGATTACCCTGCCTTAATCCCTAAGGAGTCATTATTAACCTGATAACAGTAAGTTGGTTATTTGCCTTATAGGGCCACCTTCCTGCTTGCATATAGGGTCCTTGGTTCCTGAACCACGTCCAGAATGAATTAAACTTTTTGAATACCCCCTAAAAGTACCAGAGATGTCATGTTTACTTTGGATTCAGCAGCCACTATTTCTGGGTCATGTCCCAGCTAGGCACAATTTATCAGGTCAATAGATCTGGTAAAGAGGCATTAAAGGGATGAAGAGGCCAAGGAATAAGCTTTGAAGACAGAACACTTGGATTCAAACCTCTGTTCTGCAAACTTCAGCACTAGCACATCAGCTAAATTTTCTGAAACTTAGTTTCTTATCTGTAAAATTGAAATAATAATTGCTATGGGATTGTTTTGAGGACTAAGAAGGTAATGAGTAAAAAACATTAGGTCAGAGTATGGGTCCTCCAAATGTGAGCTATGTATGACCAGTTACAGAGCCTTCAGCTCTGGCTGTTGGGGCCTCAGGCTGACCTGAGAAACCTCAACAAGCACCCTGAGAGCTCTGACCAAGCTCCAAATGGGAGATAAACCTCTCCTGCACAAATATAGCCATGTCTGCATAATTCACTGGGCAGGGTCAAATAGGCCCAAAACAGTTAGAGAAGGAACTAATGGTGTACTATGACCTTTATTCCAGTACTATTTGTATTATGTTGTATGAGAGACCACTCTATCATCAGTCCAATTCAACTCTCAGTTTCTGAGCTCCTACTCTGTGCCAAGATCTTCTTCTAGGTTTTTGGATTATAGGGAAGAAAAAGACATCATCTTACCTTCAAGTTGCTCATAGTCTACTGGGTTCATGAGTGTGGGGTAATGGGAGGCAGTGATAGACTAGTGTATTTTACTTAGCCTATATAGCACTCATTTTATTCTGGGTCCTATTTTAACCACTCATTAAAGCTTCATATCAACCCTGTGAAATAGTTAACACATTATTATTATTTCTAGTTTATGGTTTAGGAAATTGAGACATAGAGACCTGGAATAATTTGTCCAAGATCACATCACTAATAAATAGCAGAGCTAAGATTTGAACAGACCTCACTATACTAATGTGCTCCGATAACACTTTCTCATTATCTATATATTGATAGGAGTACATACTCAGGAATACTGGGAGAGCTCCCAAAAGACTCCAGAAACTGTAGAGGACTAGTTCATGCTGTTATCTTCTAAGAAGCTAGCAAAATCCCTGATTACAAAGCAGCCGATAACCAGAACCACAAATAATAAGATTGAGTGTGCCTATCCCTGCCCATAGAATATCCATAGAATAGGCAAGAATATGGGAATTTATTACTAATTTCTTGTTGCATTAATAATTACCCACCAAATCTCAGCAGTTTGAAATAACAAAGATTTATTATCTCATAGTTTCTGTAGTTCAAGAATCTGGACATAGCTTACTTAGGTGCCTCTGGCTTAAGCCCTTCATTGGGTCGTAGTCAAACTGTGGTTGTTTTCAAGATTCAGTTTCTCACAAGGGAGAGGCCTCAGCTCCTCTTTGGATGTCTACCTCAGTTCCTCCCTGGGCCTCTCCATAGCATACTCACATCATTGTAGCTGGCTTCCTTCAGAGGGAGTAAACAAGAGAGGTAGAAAGAGCAACCACCCAAGACAGAAGACACCATCTTTTTATAACCTAATAAATCCTTCCCTGTCATCATTTCTGTCTCATTATTCAAAAGATGCCTCTTGACTCAGCTCCAGGCAGGCATTCCTAAGTAATCTTGCCTGGCAAAAGGAGATCTTCTTGCCTGAGACCCAAGTCAGTTGTTTTAAGACACACATATGGGCAAATAATAGGAGGATATATGCAGAATTTGAAATAGATAAGGTTGATGAAATTTTTTCCCTGCCTCAAGTAGAGGCAGGTACACCCACAGGCCTCTAAGCAAGTATTATATATAATTAACATGTGTGGAAACAGAGCTACAGTAACTGGCATTAAAAGCAAAATAGGATGGGTTCTCCTTCAAACCAGTGCTTACTTCAGTATTTCCTGCTAACTGCTTTCAATATTATTAACTTTCTGGACTCTGGACCTTCATGGATCTCCTTAACTCTTCTTTCCTATCTTAGTTGGGCTAATAAATATTGACCTCTGATCTGCTTAGACTAATAGTGGCTGCCTGACACTGCTTGCTGCCTTTTGTTAACTAAGCTTGCCTATCAGCAACTTAAATTTGATTTTTCTTAACCAGTTGCTCCTCCAAAACACAACAGTTTGTTGATCCTATCTGTCTAAGCAAACCACAAGTCCTGGTTTCTCCTGTCCATCCTCTGTCCTGCTGTTACTACTCCATATTGTAACAATTACCCTCTTTCACTCTAGAGAAATGTGCTTCCTCTATCAGGAAGTCCATCAGCGTCTTTGGGCACAGACCCCTTCTCACAATCTTACCCAAACCTGTTCTGCCTAGGCTTTGTATGAAACAAACATGTTATTTCGAATTCTCTACATGTACCATTAGCTTTGCCTGTTCCCTAGCCAGTTCGCTCAATGCTCTCTCTCCACCTAACTAATTCATGCTGAGCTGTTGATCACTGGGAATATCTTGATGATTTACACTATAGAAAAAAGTATCCCCACTTTAGTTACCAAAGATAAATATGCCAGTGCATAAATGCACTACTTTACCCTCTGGCAAAGTAGTGTGAATTTTACTTGGGATATAAAGACATAATTGTGGTGTCCTTTAAGTCACTTAAAGGTGGACTTCTGCTTCATGTACACAAAGTACCAGCCCTTTGTACGACATCTAAGCTGAAACCTAATTTGCTCTAAAAAAAAGTATTACATCACATTAACCTGCTGACAGAGCTCTAAATATTTGGACATATCTTTAGAAACCCAGGAGTCTCTCTAAAAAGCTTTTGCTTTTTAAAACAATAAGTGGACAATACCCTAACAAATGGGATAGTGTGCAACCTTTCCTATTGCCCACACTGGTATATTCTGACTGGTTTCTCCTTTAGGCATTTGAGAGCATAATTATGGCCAGATTATAAAGTTCCTATGGAATTGAAGATTACCCAAAAGAATCTTAAATATTCCATCAACTCCATGAAAAATGGAAAGAAAACTCAAGTACCATTTTTATATAGCATTGTTTCCAAGGCATAATGTGTTCCAAGTTACAAAAAATTGCTTGATAAATGAACTTTTGGAAGTCAACCCATTTGCAAGTTAGGAACTGCTTATGTTATGCAAGTGGCAGTTTCCCAGCTTTTTAAACACTTAGCTGGAGAAGATCTTGAGATTCTTTGCTAATCGGAAGAAATCTAAATCTTTTCCATGGTTATATTTATCTCTTCTTTCCAACATATAGTGAGAGACATAGACCACCATCTCCTGTACTGGGTTATAAGTGTGTTTTGTTGCATTACAAAAATATCCTTGGTAAGTCAAGGCATTTTTGAGATGTCAAACTTTCTTATGCCTTCCACATATACACACTTTCCCAGGGTCCCCCTAGATAAATAAAATCCTCCTAGAAACTTCAAACAAATGGCAACATTAATGGCATTCCCTTTCAAGCAAAGGGAAGAAACAAAACCAAAACCAAATTAAAGGCTTAGTCAGAGACTATTCATGAGGATATCAATACCACACAAATTAATCTCCATCTCCTATATTGACACTTGCAGGAAGGAGACTGGTTTTCTTAGCCTTGCTTGCACAGCCCTTCACCATCAGGCCCTAGCTTAACTTCTAGGCTCTCCTCTCTTTCTTTCTACACCAGCCAGATGTTCCCTTCATTAGTCCCTAAATATCAGTGCCTGTGTGTCTTTGCTTTCATCCCCTGCCTGATTGTGTCAGACTGCTTCTCTTCGCTAACAAGAAGCCTATCACGGTGTAAGAAGAACAGTTTCTAGAGTCAGAAAAGCCTAGAGTTCAGATCCAGGCTCTGCCATTTAACAGTCATGTGCCGTTAGTGAATGTTGCTTGGTTTTAAACCTCAATACCTTTACCTGAAAAGCGAGAATATTATTGTTGTCTACTTTGTGGGACTATTACAAAGGTTAAGTGAAATAATGCATGTAAGGCACCTAGCCCATATTAGGTTTCCAATAATTGGGGTTTATTCTTACGATAATCACCCTTTTTCATTTTCTATGCCATAGCTCATAACTCAACTTCCATCACAGCCCATGAGGACAGATCCACTTTTTCTGAACTCTAATACTTTGTAGTGTATATATCACGTTTAGCACTTTAACAGTGCTCATTTTATTTGTAAATAAAAATATTTTATCTTTCCAACTACCCTGAAAGCTCATGTAGGGCTAGAACTATGCACAATCTCTGTATTCTCCCAGATAATCTTTTATGCAGAAGGCGAACTCTCAAAACATTTGTTGATTGTCTAGGATTATAGATGCAGAATCAGTAATCACTGACTGACAGTGATGACATAGGGCTTGAAAGGTAATAAAATTAGATAATAAATAATGTTGCTCAGAGCTATCATTTTATTGAACACTATTATTAAATATAAAATATAATGAGTGTTTACTATATGGCAGACACTCTGCCAGAAACTTGACAAATATTGTGCCATTTCATCATCACAACAACACAGTGAGGTCGGTATTACCAGCTTTATTTCACAGATGAGGAAACTGAGCCTCAGAAAGATTATGTAAATTTTTCTCAGTTGTAAGTGGAGAAGCCAAGACTCAAACCTTGATCACTTTACTCTGGATTTTGAGCTCTAAACCAACAAGTATATTACGGACATAGAATGTCCTAAGGACTTTGCAAATTGCCAAAGGTAACGTCACTGTTGGTAACAAGACTTCACCTTTCTAAGATGGAAGAGTGTACATATTAGGAAGATTCTCAGCATTCATGGTTGAAAAAGACAAGTAAATTCTAGACCAGACTATCCTTATAGTCATCCAGTGCATGTAATTCCTGATCATTCTTGAACTGAGCATTTAATCTCTGTGGGGGGAAAAAGGAGGGTGATCAAGGGGAAGCAAATAGATGGGCAGATGGCTGGGGGAGTGGATGGCCATGTGGGAGAGTACAGGGACTGTTGCCTGCTGTGTCACAGAAAGGCTCAATGTCCATCAAGGGAAGAAAATGATTGAGAAATGCATAACAGTGCAACACACCAAATGGAATAAGAGCCTATTCATCTACTTGGAGCAAGAAAAAAGTAACAGTGCCCACTGCCTGTGTGGGTGTTTCTGGCCTTTTCCAGCAAGGTGTATGTTTAAAAAAAGATTAGTACAATAGGGCACGAACAGTCCTATTGAAACCAGCCGCCTGCATAGACTTGGCAGATTTGTACTGTGGAACAGTTCCGTCTGACATTTAAAATGTGGCAAAACTACTTAAATTCAATTTAAAAATAAATTTTCTATAGCCCCTTATTTTCTTCTTATAAGCATAAGTTCAATGGAGACAGCATCATGAGCTTTACATGATGCCCTTCAGAATAAATGCTTGCCAAATATAAGAATATGTGGCACTAAGTGATGACAAGCGGATTAGACTGTAATGATTCCCAGGCTCATACCCAAGAAGGCTGCTCCCTCAAGAAAGAAAAGTTGCAGGAGCAATTTGGATTGGGATTTAGAGCTGGGATGCAGCTCCAAATCACCGCAACCACGTTCACAAAAGGAACATAAGATCTTCTCTCTGAAAAACAGTGATTCATTTTAATCAACAAATAGCAGAGTAAAGGGAAGAGTAAATGACATTTTCTATAGTGTCACTGAGAGACCAGTGATAGGGCTGCATTCTGTTTGTGAAAAGTAGTTGTATTTGGTGAGAAGGGTTGCAACACTCAGGTTAAGTAAGTTACATAGCATAGTTACATAGCATTGCTACTGGCTTATTCTTGTTCTGAAGGGTAAAGGTTCGAAATGTTTCTTGAGGACCTGAATAGACAGACTTCTTTTCTTCCAGTGACATATTTGCTCAAAATCATCTGTCCACATCCTCTAACTTATTCTCTTGCTTTCTTCTTTAGGCCTTCTGCTTCAAATCATTGCCAGAAGCTAGAGAACATACGATCACTACATAATAAAAGCTTCCTTATTCTGAGCCTTTCAGAGGGAAATTCTGCCCTTCTTATCAAGCTTCTGCCTCTGTCTGTCCTGTTAACAACACCCCCACAAGAGAAAGGGAGTTGGTATGCTTATCAAAGCCTGAAACACAGAATGTGAACACTGGGCATTGGGTATAGGTTTATTTCCAGAACACATACATGACACTCTCATTTGTATTTCTATAAAGGATCTATATCATTGGTGCAGACTCAGTCAACCTTTACTTCCACACCTTCTTCTACTTACTTTCTCCCCTCAGGAACAAATCTGGCATTATTTTTGTCTTCTCTATGTGCCACTCCATGTAGCTGGCTGGATCAATGGACAGAGGGCCCTTCTTGAGATTTGGCTTCCTTCCTTTTCTCCCACCTACCTTCTGTCCCAAGCAGCCACATCTGAGTACACAGGTCCCAAGATTAGAATTGGAGTGAATAAATGCGTAAAAGACACCATTAAACCTCCAACTCTGTTTTCAAAACTCTGTTGTGTATTATTGAGTATTGGCTCAGCTATTAAGTATTAATTAGATTCCCATTTTGTTATTGTACACATAGCTTCCTTAACACAGATCCCTGCAAGAAAGAAGTCACTGAGAAGGTGGGAACAAAAAACTTCAATGACTGGTGTCCTTATTAGGACACAGACACAGATGTATTCAGAATGAAGATGGCCCTGTCAAGATGGAGGCAGAGATTAGAGTGATGCAGCCACAAACCAATAGACACCAAGGATTGCCGGCACCCATCAGGAACTAGATCGAAAATAATGAAACAGGCCCTCCCTCATATCTGCCAGCCCCCAGAAGGAGACAATTCCAGGACATCTTGATTTCAGACTTCCATCCTCCTGTACTGTGAAATAATAGATTTCTGTTGTTTTGAGCCACCCAGCTTATGGTGCTTTGTACAGCAGCCCTAAGGAAACCAACACAGTATCTACAATGAGAAAGTTGTCCATTTCTCAGGCAATTTAATGAGTTCTATTTCAGACATGTTGAATTTGAAATGAAGTGATGTCCTGAAAGCACCTGGACCTGGGTTACTGAAGAAAGGGTGAAAAGGTCGAGCTGAGGAGGCAGACACTGAGACTTGTCAGAGGAGAGGTGGGGACTCAGAAGAACTTAGATGTGAATAGAATTAGATACATAGGGTAAAAATTGTAAAGCATGGGAAGAACATGAGAAGGTTTGGGTGTTTTCTTTTAAACAGCATGGTCTGTGATACCATTCTGAGATGATCAAAACCCTACCTATAATTCCTGTTCTGGAATTAGAAATATATCTTGCTGGATTATAAAAACAGACCCTTATCTTCCCTTTTACCTCCATTTTCAGCTTTCTCTTATCCATCCTTCTCAGTATAGCTAAACTTCCTAATTAGAAAATCCTTTTATGGTATTCTTTTCTTAAAATGTTTCATTTATCCTTAGCATGATTTCTAAGACTCTTGCTAACATGATCCTGGTCAATTTTAAATGAATGTCTCTCAAAATTTGTGTTGACTATTACATGTTTGTCCTATCTAAGCAATAGATTGAGTAAGTCTGAGATGCCTGGAACCTGTAATATCTGAAACATGTTCACAGACTCAAAAAATCTTAAAAGCTAAAATAAGCCTTAAAGATAATCCTTGTTTAATAAACGGTGTTGGGAAAACTGGCTAGCCATGTGCAGAAAGCTGAAACTGGACCCCTTCCTTAAACCTTATATAAAAATTAACTCCAGCTGGATTAAAGATTTAAACATAAGACCTAACGCCATAAAAACCCTAGAAGAAAACCTAGGCAATACCATTCAGAACATAGGCATAGGCAAGGACTTCATGACTAAAACACCAAAAGCAATGGCAACAAAAGCGAAAAGAGACAAATGGGATCTAATTAAACGTAAGAGCTTCTGCACATCAAAAGAAACGATCATAAGAGTGAACCAGCAACAAACAGAATGGGAAAAAAAATTTGCGACCTACCCATCTGACAAAGAGCTAATATCCCGAATCTACAAAGAACTAAAACAAATTTACAAGAAAAAAACAAACAACCACATCAAAAAAGTGAGCGGAGGATATAAACAGACACTTTTCAAAAGAAGACATTTATGCAGCCAACAAGCATATGAAAAAATAAATGCTCATCATCACTGGTCATCAGAGAAATGCAAATCAAAACCACATTGAGATACCATTTCATGCCAGTTAGAATGGCAATCATTAAAAAATCAAGAGGCAACAGATGCTGGAGAGGATATGGAGAAATAGGAATGCTTTTACACTGTTGGTGGAAGTGTAAATTAGTTCAACCATTGTGGAAGACAGTGTGGCAATTCCTCAGTGGTCTAGAAATAGAAATACCACTTGACCCAGCAATCCCATTACTAGGTATATACCCAAAGGATTATAAATTGTCCTATTATAAAGACACAAGCACATGTATGTTTATTGCAGCACTGTTTACAATAGCAAAGACTTGGAACCAATCCAAATGCCCTTCAATGATAGACTGGATAAAGAAAATGTGGCACATATACATCATGGAATACTATGCAGCTATAAAAAAGGATGAGTTCGGAGGATCCAAGATGGCCGTTTAGGAACAGCTCAGGATTGCAGCTCCCAGTGAAAGCGCAGAGGGTGAGTGGACGCCGCGTTTTTATTGCCCACAGACTAGGAAATTCCCGGGCAGAGGAGCTCCACGCTCGCCAGCGCGGCTGTTGTGGCCAGCGCTGCTGTGCCGGCCAGCGCCGCTGCTCTGCCCCGCGCGGCTGCTTTGTCGGCGCCCCGGAGCCGCGGTTCTCCGTACAAAATACACCGGTCCGGGTGCCCTTTTGGCTGGCGATTGGAGCCACGGGAAGTCGCCCATATGCTGGTTCAAAAAGGGGACTGAGCAGAGAACCAGGACAGTAGATTCCAGGGCAAAAAAAAAAGAAAAAAAAAAAAAAAGCGCCACAAACCTCAGTGCCGCTGTTTAAGCCAGCGCAGTGAGTGGCCGCAGGGGAAAACAAACAGACCCCGGCGCCTCTTCAACAGGCGACTGGAACACCAACTTAAAAAAGGCTCTGAGGCAGGGAGCCAGGCGATCAGGCTCGGCTGGTCCCACCCCCACAAAAGAACAGCAACCAGAAACTCTGGATTGAGAATTTCACAGCAAGCGCAGCTGAACCCGGGACAGTCCAGCTCTGTGGGGGAGGGGCGTCCGCCATTACCGAGGCAGCCCGCCATTGCCAAGGCAACCCGCCATTGCTGAGGCAGCCCGCCGTTGCCAAGGCAACACGCCACAGCAGAGACTCCGCCCCAACAGAGGCGGGCCACCATCGCCAAAGCAGTTCTAACTACACCCATATAAACAGGACTGCAGGGAAGCTCACTCGGCAGCGGGGCGCAGCCCACAGCAGCTCAGCAAAGCTGCTATAGGCCGACAGTGACTAGGCTGCCTCCTTGCTGGGCTGGGCAGGTCTGAAGGAAAAAAAGAAAAAAAAAAAAAAAAAAAGAAGGCAGCAGCATAACGGAAACTCATAAATAAAGCCCTAAATCCCTGGGACAGAGCACCTGGGAACAAAAAGCAGTTTATGAGTTCTGCTGCAGCAGACCTAAAAGTACCTGCCCAGCAGCTCTGAATGAACAACAGAGCTCACATCTCACCATTTGAGCTCCTATAAAGAAAAGACCGTCTCCTCAAGCAGCTCCCTGACCCCTATATATCCAAAAAGACACCTCATAGAGGAGAGATCAGATTGACACTAGGCAGGTATCCTTCTGGGACAAAGATAGAAGAAGAATAAAACTGGTAACAACCCTTGCTGTTCAACAGCTGCTGCAGGTGAACCCCAGGCAAGCAGGGCCTGGAGTGAACCTCAGCAGACCTACAGCAGAGGGGCCAGACTGTCAGAAGGAAAACCAAGAAGCAGAAATAACCTCATCATCAACAAACAGAACGTCAATCTGAAAGATTTGAGACCCAATCTGAAAGCCAGCAACTACAAAGTCGACAGGTGGATAAATCCTTAAGGATGGGAAGAAACCGGCGCAAAAAGGATGAAAACACCCGAAACCAGAACACCTCTCCTCCTAAAAGGGATCACAACTCCTCGCCAGCAAGGGAACAAGGTTGGATGGAGAAGGAGTGTGATGAAATGACAGAATCAGAATTCAGAAGGTGGGTAGTAAGAAACTTCTGTGAACTTAAAGAACATGTTCTAACCAAATGCAAAGAAACTAAGAACCTTGAAAAAAGATTTGACGAAATGCTAACAAGAATGGACAAAATAGAAAGGAATATAAGTGAATTGATGGAGCTGAAAACTGCAACACGAGAACTTCGTGAAGCATGCACAAGTATCAACAGCCGAATTGACCAAGCAGAAGAAAGGATATCAGAGGTCGAAGATCAACTCAATGAAATAAAACGGGAAGGCAGGACTGGAGAAAAAAGGGTAAAAAGGAACGAACAAAGTCTCCAAGAAATGTGGGACTATGTGAAAAGACCTAATCTACGTTTGATAGGCGTACCCGAATGCGACGAAGAGAATGAATCCAAGCTGGAAAATACTCTGCAGGATATTATCCAGGAAAACTTCCCCAACCTAGCAAGGCAGGCAAACATTCAAGTCCAGGAAATACAGAGAACACCACAAAGATATTCGTCAAGAAGAGCAACCCCAAGGCACATAATCGTCAGATTCACCAGGGTCGAAATGAAGGAGAAAATACTAAGGGCAGCCAGAGAGAAAGGTCGGGTTACCCACAAAGGGAAGCCCATCAGACTCACAGCAGATCTCTCAGCAGAAACCCTACAAGCCAGAAGAGAATGGGGGCCAATATTCAACATCCTTAAGAAAAGAACTTTCAACCCAGAATCTCCTATCCAGCCAAACTAAGCTTCATAAGTGAAGGAAAAATAAAATCCTTTGGGAACATGCAAGTACTCAGAGATTTCGTCACCATCAGGCCAGCTCTACAAGAGCTCCTGAAAGAGGCTCTACACATATAAAGGAACAACAAGTACCAGCTCAACTAAAGGGCAAAACAGCCAGCTAGCACCAAAATGGCAGTATCAAATTCACACATAACAATATTAACCCTAAATGTAAATGGACTAAATGCCCCAATCAAAAGACACAGACTGACAAATTGGATAAAAAGCCAAAACCCATCTGTGTGCAGTATCCAGGAAACCCATCTCACATGCAAGGATACACAAAGGCTCAAAATAAAGGGATGGAGGAAGATTTACCAAGCAAATGGAGAGCAAAAAAAAGCAGGAGTTGCAATTCTCATCTCTGATAAATTAGACTTTAAAGCAACAAAGATCATAAGAGACAAAGAGGGACATTACATAATGGTAAAAGGATCAATGCAACAAGAAGAGCTAACGATCCTAAATATATACGCACCCAATACAGGAGCACCCAGATACATAAGGCAAGTTCTTAATGACTTACAAAGGGACTTAGACTCCCACACAATAATAGTGGGAGACTTTAACACCCCATTGTCAACATTAGACAGATCAACCAGACAGAAAATTAACAAGGATATCCAGGACTTGAACTCAGACCTGGACCAAGCAAACCTAATAGACATTTACAGAACTCTCCACCCCAAATCCACAGAATATACATTCTTCTCAGCACCACATCACACCTACTCTAAAATTGACCACATAATTGGGAGTAAATCACTCCTCAGCAAATGCAAAAGAATGGAAATCGTAACAAACAGTCTCTCAGACCACAGTGCAATCAAGTTAGAACTCAGAATTCAAAAACTAACTCAGAACCGCACAGCTTCATGGAAACTGAACAACTTGCTCTTGAATGTTGACTGGATAAACAATGAAATGAAGGCAGAAATAAAGATGTTCTTCGAAACCAACGAGAATGAAGACACAACATACCAAAATCTCTGGGACACATTTAAAGCAGTATCTAGAGGAAAATATATAGCAATAAGTGCCCACATGAGAAGCAAGGAGAGATCGAAAATTGACACCCTATCGTCAAAACTGAAAGAGCTAGAGGAACAAGATCAAAAAAACTCAAAGTCTAGCAGAAGACAAGAAATAGCTAAGATCAGAGCAGAACTGAAGGAGATAGAGACACAAAAAACCCTTCAAAAAATCAATAAATCCAGGAGCTGGTTTTTTGAAAAGATCAACAAAATAGACAGACCACTAGCCAGATTAGTAAAAAAGAAAAGAGAGAATAACCAAATTGATGCAATAAAAAACGATAAAGGTGATATCACCACAGATTCCACAGAAATTCAAACCATCATCAGAGATTATTACAAACAACTCTATGCACACAAACTAATAAACCTGGAAGAAATGGATAAATTCCTGGACACTTGCCTCCTGCCAAGCCTAAACCAGGAAGAAGCCGAAACCCTAAACAGACCCATAACAACGTCTGAAGTTGAGGCAGCAATTAAGAGCTTACCACCCAAAAAAAGCCCAGGTCCAGATGGGTTCACAGCTGAATTCTACCAGACATACAAAGAGGAGCTGGTACCATTTCTTCTGAAACTATTCCAAACAATACAAAAAGAGGGAATTCTTCCCAAATCATTTTATGAGACCAACATCATCCTGATTCCAAAACCCGGCAGAGACTCAACAAGAAAAGAAAACTTCAGGCCAATATCCATGATGAACATAGATGCAAAAATATTCAATAAAATACTGACAAGCCGATTGCAACAGCACATCAAAAAGCTTATCCACCATGATCAAGTAGGCTTCATCCCGGGGATGCAAGGCTGGTTCAACATACACAAGTCTATAAACGTAATTCACCACATAAACAGAACCAAAGACAAAAACCACATGATTATCTCAATTGATGCAGAGAAGGCCTTTGACAAAATTCAACAGCCCTTTATGCTAAAAACACTCAGTAAGCTAGGTATCAATGGAACGTATCTCAAAATAATAAAAGCTATTTATGACAAACTAACAGCCAATATCATACTGAATGGGCAAAAACTGGAAGCATTCCCCTTGAAATGTGGCACCAGACAAGGATGCCCTCTCTCACCACTGCTATTCAATATAGTATTAGAAGTTCTAGCCAGAGCAATCAGGCAAGAAAAAGAAATAAAGGGCATTCAAATAGGAAAGGAGGAAGTCAAATTGTCTCTATTTGCAGAC